>NC_142607.1:10457995-10761025 GCF_041222555.1 Hakea prostrata
ATGCATCCAAATATTGCCCAGGGTTACTTATTACTTGATACTGCGGCCCAAATCTGGAAGGCTATTATTGAAACATATGGACAGTTGGGGAATGATGCACAGGTTTATGAGCTACAAAAGAAGCTTCATGAGACTACCCAAAAGGAACTAAGCGTGGCCCACTATTATCTTTGAGTTGCGATCTCTTTGGCAAGAGTTGGATCATTATGGGGATTATCACCCCACTAATCCAGATGATGTGGCGACATATAAGAAGTACATTGATAAGATTTGAGTATATGACTTCTTAGCAGGTTTGAATGTGGAGTACGATCAGATCAGAGTGCAAGTCTTAAGTTGTTCTCCCTTTCCTACACTAGAACAGTCTTATGCTCTTGTTCAGTGTGAGGAAAGTCGTCGATTAGTCATGCTTCATACTCCTATTATGGAGAAATTAGCTTTAGAGTTTGTTCGCACTAAATCTGATCCGGCTAAGGAGATTGTTAAGTGTGAGCACTGTCACAAACCATATCATACCAAGGAAAATTGTTGGAAACTGCATGGGAAGCCTGCTGATTTTGAGAAAAAACGAGCACAAAGGCAGGGAAAACAAAAGGCTAATATTTCTGAGACAGTTTCCACCACACCCTCTGCAGACGTTGGTTTTTCACAGGAGGAGTTCGCTACTCTGCGACGTATTCTGCAGTCTTCTATTGCCGGTACAGCCTCGACCACTGCTTCCTCTACTACCCCTACCAACTCCTACCTAGCTACTTCAGGATCTGGGGAAGGAGATTGGTCGTGGTAATTGGACTTTATTTACTCGAGCCGATTGGAGGATCTACTTCTGCTTTGACTACATCTTCTAATCCAGTCCATTTGGTAATATCAGACCTTCATTAGTGACACCGTAGGCTCAGTCAACCCCCTTTCAAATTTTGTCATTTTCTCTAGATTTGTTTTCCTGATACTTTTATCTTACCATTACAATTTCTTCCTTTCCAAGTTTCCCCATTGGAATTTTCTTTATCTTCCCACGTGTAACGCTATATGTGAGGGGGAGATTGAAGATGTCTACAATTCAAAGCCTTTCATGTAGACTTCCTTATGTAGAATTTGATCTTTGTTACCTTTGAAAGTTTGTCCCTTACCTTCGCAATCTTCCACTTTGGAGATCTAACATTGCTATAGAGCTATCTTTTTGACTATGCAGAACTTGATCTCTGTTAACCCTGGAGATTTGCCCCTTAACTTGATATCTTCCCTTCGGAGATCTAACCTTGCAAAAGACTTGTCGTTTGACCTTTGCAGAACTTGATCTCTATTACCTTTGGAGATTGTCACTTATCTTGACAAATTTTCCCCTACCTTTGGAGATTGTCCCTTGGCAAACTTCCCCTTTAAAGATCTAACATTGCTACAAATCAAAACTTTCACTTTGGCTGTTTTACCCTAGCTATTGTTACCCCAAAAATATATTTTCCCTCAGATTTGTGCAAAAATTTAGTCTTCTCAACATTTGAAGATTCTACTTTTTTACTTGGGCGTTCTTCCTTGGAGACATAAAGTTGCAGTAAAGATGAGGACAAATCAAATGGAAGTCTATAAGGCAGACGTAATCTATAAGTTTGAAGATCAAATTGCAGATGTTTACCTGGACAGATGTTTTATACTTTTTTGGTCAAGTTGGACATGTGTGATATCCATGCCTTAACTTGAGGGGGAGTGTTGGATTCTATCAGGAGTCTAATAAGAGTTTGTATAGGAGTTAAATTAGAGTTTGCATTCATGTAAACTTCTATTCCTTGTAATAGTCTATTTTCCACTTTATTATAAATAAAGGGCTTGAGATCATTGATCTAATAAGCCATTCTACTACAATCGTTTCTTTCAACAGAGCCCAAGGGGCAGGGGGAGGGTGAGAGAAAGAGGTTCCAAGCCAAAGAGGTGCATATGCCTGGTTGTATTCCTTGGTTATTGGTTACCTCAATGGTGGAATTTTTTTTCTGTTAGGTGTCTCATTATCTTAATTGGTCTTATTTATTTCTCCTTTTCATGTTGGTTCTCTCTTTTTGAGCCTGTTACAGTGTAAATTGGGAATCAATTGCAGACTTTCCAATAAATTTGATCAAATATGTGTGAACCTGGTTGTTATTACATATGATTTTCAATATTCTGTTTTGGTGTCTTTGATTTTACTCAATTCATTACTGAGCTAGTATTCATGAAGTTCGTCTCTGTGCAAAATTTTGAAACTAGAGGCACAAAATGGAGAAGAGGAAGAGGCACTGGTAATGATTCGTGAATGTTTGGCTCTACGGGATAGATATGTTTTTCGAGAACGTGTTGCACCATGGAGGGATGGAACTGTTACTCAGTCCCTGTCAAAAGAGCTGTGTACAGATCCTTTTTATTTTGAACCTGTTAAACCAACTACAGTAAGTATGCAAGTTGTGTGAATAAACAGAACTTTTTAACCATTCATTTTTTTCCGGAACTCTTCTTAATCCAAGGCCCAACAACCAAAAAAAGAAAAAAGAGAACCATTCACTGACTTGTCAAAATTTATGTGATTTTTTGCCTTGGAAACAGCACTATTTCAAGATGGAGGATGGTGTTGTGCATGTTTATGCAAGCAAGGATGGTAAGGTTGCTTGACTTTCCTGTCTTTCTTTTAGTATACATCCAGGGTAAATGAACGAGATCTGCTTTAAAATTTAAATGCAGAAACCACTGAACTTTACCCAGTTGCAAGTGCAACAGAATTCTTCACTGACATGCATTACATACTAAAAGTTATATCTCATGGAAATACCCGCTCTGCATGCAACCATCGCCTACGCTTTCTTGAGGAGGTTAACTTTTTAACTTCAATATTTCACGTCTAATGAATTGGAACCTCTATGCTATTTGTGTTCTCTAACTTCATCACTTGTCAAGCAGAAATTCCGTCTTCATCTGTTGATAAATGCAGATCATGAATTCTTAGCTCAGAAAGGTGCACCTCACCGTGATTTCTACAACATAAGGAAGGTCGATACACATGTCCATCATTCTGCATGCATGAATCAGAAGCATCTTCTCCGCTTTATTAAGTCTAAGTTGAGAAAAGAACCAGATGAGGTGGAGTCTTTTTCTTTGGAATGGTTTGATCTTCATTCAAGATGCTGTGCATGTTTTAGCTCTTCTTGATGGGTCAAAATAACTCAATCATAGTATAATTTGATCTTAAGAAACTTCCTTATCACAATTATTTTGATGATGCTTCTCGGCTGTATTCTTAATCTATCTTGCAGGTTGTCATATTCCGTGATGGAGAGTATCTCACCCTTAAAGAAGTTTTTGAGAGCTTGGATTTGACAGGGTACATGTTTAAAATTCAAAAACAGTGTTCCTAGAGAATTGGAAATTGCATCTTGATTTAATTCTTTACAATGGCTTTGGCAGGTATGACCTCAATGTTGATCTCCTGGATGTTCATGCGGACAAGAATACATTCCATCGCTTTGACAAATTCAATCTCAAGTATAATCCCTGTGGACAAAGCAGACTCAGAGAAATCTTCCTAAAGCAAGACAATCTAATCCAAGGTTCGTTGCATTATATATATACATACACACACATTTAGTAAAAATATTATCTGTTTTTGTTGGTTTGTTCTCATATATTGCTTCCGAAATATGTTCTTTGCCTTTTCTGGATAAAATGTATATGAAAGGACTGCGGATGAGCAGAAGCTTCTATAGTTTTGCAAAACCTCTAGAAAGCATGTATATCTGAAGGAGTTGTATAATATTCCTCTTTTTTATAAAATGATATTTATTATGAACCGATAACTCTATAGTGTGACTCCCTGAGTCAATGGAGAGCTCCCTCCATAGCATCTATGATTCCTTTCCTGCCCTTAACATTCAGATAAGAAAAGGGTTCAAAACCTTTATGCATCCACCTCTGGACAAGTGCTGCATATAAGTTCTGGCTAGGATGATTGGGAAAGATCAAACCAATTTGAACTGCTCACATCACAGTAGTAGTAGCGTAAAGGCTGTAAGTTGGGGGTCGCTGTAACATAAGGCTATTAGTCCTTTAAAACTAAATGGTGTGGTTGTCAAGGGGTTGCTTATGTGTCCTGGTGCTTCTGATGTTGTGGTCTTGTTGGTTTCACATAGATGCCATGACAGGTCTGCCAAATGATTTACATGACCAGAGCTTAAAAAAACTTGTGAGTACTGCTGTGAAAGATCAGATAAAATCCGAATTGAATTTACAATTTTGGAAAAAGCATGATTTTTTAGTCTCCAAATAATTTGTGTGAATAATTCAGGAGATGAGTAATTTGGCCCAAAAACTCAAAACTTCAATGCAAACTTTTAAAAAATGGAACCATTTTTTGGATTGCAACTTGGGAAAGTTTTTAAACCTGGATCTTACCTGTATTTTTACCATAATCGCCTCTTTTCTTTTTTTTTTCTTCACAAATTACCAAATTAGCAAAAACAAACTAAACCCAAATCTTGCTGATCTGAATTATTTCTGGAATCTGAATTTGTCTACTATGTACATGACAGAAGTAAGTGAGCAGATCAAATTTACGTAACCATCTCCCACTTAAATCCAATCGCCTGGAGGTTCTGGAAAGAGTTTTACTTCTATCCACAGTGGGGAAGGTGGTGGGCAAACACCCTCATCATGTTGTAAGCAGAGAGAGCTAGTGTTTGAGGTAATATAGCTGATGCAGATTCATCACCAAATTGGGCTTCTTTCATTAGGGATAAGTCTAGTACTGGATCATATATCTATCAGGTTTTTTATCCCATAATTTTACTTTGTAATTGGCCAATTTAATGGCATATTATGGATAGAAAGGAGGGAAACAGGATATATTTCATTGACTTAGTTAGGTTCATGTTTTGAGTCTATTTCCTTTATTCTTTCACTTTCCAAGTCAGTTTAGGTTACCTTGTTGGTTACATGATTTTCCTTTCTCACAGGTCGTTGCCATTCTGTTGATCTCTTTTTTATCTATCACAAGTCCCGTCTCACTTGGTCCCCCCCCCCCCTCCCCCAAAAAACAATAATTTAGTAATAATAAAAATAAAACAGAAGAAAAACAAAGAGAGAAAAGGAGTTGGGGGGGGGGGGGAGGTGCAGATAATGTGCACAATCAGCCATGCGATCACTCAATAACTCACTGTTCAATTAATTCTTCAGTCTGTTCTAATTGCACGACTTAATCAAATAAATTACAGAAATCAAAATGTTCCTATTCTTACCTCTAAAGTAAAGCAAATAGATTACTAATTCTACCTACCCCTGCCTCCATTCTCTTGTTTGAAATCTACCATTGTTGTCCTGTGTTGCTGCTGCTTCTTGAAGAAATTCAACAAGTATTTTGATCATCTACACCATCATCTTTGTGTTGAGCTGCTGCTTGAACCTTTCATCCGATCAGGTATGCTGCTAAATTAATTGGTTGATTGGGTACTTCTTCCCTCTCCATTACACAAACCTCGCTGGTTTACTGGCCTTCCATTCAATGTCACCATCCTTTCATTCGATTCATCGTTGCTTCCATCCATCACCTTATTTCACTGTTAAACTCTTAAGTTTCGATTGTCCACCTCCGTATCTCCCAATCCAGCCACTGGAATCAAGTGAAAATTGTAACAGTCCTTCACTACTATTCAAGCTTGATTTACACGTGATCTGATCGTATTTTTTCTGGCTGGTTTAGATTAAAATCTAAATTACTGATTCTGTGGGTTAATTGTGGCTAAGGGTTCCTAATCTGAACCTCACATTACCAGGGATAGACATAGTTTAAGGTGTTGCCCAGGATTCCAGGCGCTGCACTAGTTCCTAGGCATCTAATGTTGCCTTGGTGGCCCCAGCAACACCTTGATGCTCAGATGTTGTGACAACAATGCCAATAGAGCTCTGCCTCAGTTTTTTCTTCATTTTGCATACCTCTTCCTCTTTCCAAGTGTCCCCCATATGTGTTGAATCAATGTGGTTCTCTTTTCCAACCGAGGATTCTTTTTTCTTATGGGTAATAGTCCACCAAATACTCTGTCTGGGTGTTTATCCCTATTTTTATCTCATCCACCAACAAAATTTGATCAGCTAGAAGCATAGAAGAAACCATTTAGTTATTGTTATTTATCATTTTTTAATCTTTATATTCTTACTACTTGTTTGAAGGGTCTTGACTGTTAGTTGTTTTGTGTTGGGCATGCCTATTTCCTTCTGATAATCAGCCAGTTCACATTGGTTGTCAAAGGTGTCCCAACATTTCATACAGTAATCTTATTAGCTTGCAAAGATAAGGGTTCACAATTATAGATAAACCAATTTGTGAGGTGTCAGGTATCCTGTACTCATTACTTTATTTCTATATAATGGTCCTGTCGGATGAAGATACTTTTTTGTATTTACGTTTTTAGTTTTCCAAGTCCTTTCATCTGGGAGTTCATTTACTTTAACTATATATTGGCTTACTTATTTGCCTTTCACATGGAATATGTCAGGGCGTTTCTTGGCTGAAGTGACGAAGGAAGTTTTATCTGATCTAGATGTAAGCAAATACCAGGTATGGTTATTTGTCTTGTTTATACATATCTTCATCCATTATCCTAATATTTCCTGCAATACTATGCTGTATATAAGTTTTATGATAAGTTATAAATTTTATGTGTTTATTGCCATACTGTATATCTTAGGTTCCACTTCAAGTTTCTGCAATAATCTAAACATTCCTTTGTCTGGCCTGGTCAAAAGCCACCAGCTATATCTGATGTAGCTTTAGTGATGTGAACCAGGAATCTAGATGCAAGCCCTAGATCTGGGTCCTCCCTCAGGATCCTCTTCAAGTGAATCAATGGTGAACTGGAGTACCCAGTAGTACAGGAGTACCCAATAGAAATAATGAAATAAAAACAAAGATCAAGTTTCAAACACTTACAAGACCTTAGGGGTGGCACTTCCTTTGGAATGAAATGAATGCAAATTCATGATCAAGCCTCAACCTTTCTCCCATCTCTACCGTGAGATCAATACTCTTACCATCTTCAAGAAGAGGGAATGAACCTCAAAAGGGATACTCTGCAAGCTCCACCCCGTGATCAACGTATCTACCATCTTCAAGGAGAGAATGGACCACCAAAGGGATTTTAGATATTTGAGAGGCTAAAGGGCTGTGATAGTCCCACAATAATGATGGCTTTATGCTTCTTGGAGATTCTTGTCAGAGTGTCAGAAAGACTCAAATACCTCAATTTATAGCCAAAAGGTTGGTCCAAATATGGTTTCAACAGATAGAAAATGGTCAGACTTTCGAACTATTGATCGACCTTGGGCTTCATCCGGTCGACCTACTCGATGTAGCCATTGAGTGCTAGCTGTTATGGTATAGCTGTCAGAGCTGGTCTATTGCCGATTGACCAGGTCTATTGACCTTGAAGACTGACATGCCAACTGGTCGACCTGATGCTCTTTCGGTGCGTCCAGGGAGAATTCTATGATGCATTCCATTGCATAGGCTTCGCAGCCATCTGCTCGACCTTTGCTCAGACGAACTGGGACTTTTAGGGTTTCCAAGGGCATTTGGAAGTTTTGGTTTATACCCTAAGGACTGACCTAATATGCCCTTTTGCTCATGTGCCACATTCTTTAAAAGAATAGATGGAATTTAAAAGAAGTTTCATTAGCAATCTTGAGCCTCAACATGTGCTTGCATGTGGAGAAGTCCATTTCTTGGTCGTCAACACCTTGAGTCCTTACGGATCTTCACTTTGTAGCTCTAGGACAGCTTTCATGCTGTGTTGCTCTCTACTTGAGTGTGTGTGTGTGTGTTGTGCATGAGTATGCTTGTCTTTGAATCCCATGAGTAGATGGTTAACATATGGTTATATGTGTTTCTTTTGTTATCATCAAAATACCGAAGGATAGATGGTGAAATTCCCTGATCAATACTCTAGGGGTATTTAGATCAATTCCCCAGCAAATTATCTTTTAAAAGCATAATCAACAGGAAAAATTTTATGCAGCATAGTGAACTCTTTCCTACACAGATTCTATGGGATTTGGCCTACTCCTATTCCCTTCTTGGGTTTTAACTTTTTCCTATTAGTACGTAATTTTCAAGGATAGCCCCCACTCCTGTATATCATGGGATCTGAAAAGAATGTACTGTTATAGAGCCACTTGTAGGTGGATCATATGGACCAACTGCATAACAGTAATAGACATGATTCTTGGTGTCTTACATGGAACCCAAATAACTAGATTTTTTGTGTATTTTGTCTTTTTTCTAGGCAATATGTATCTCCTTATTTCCTTCATACTCTCTTTACCTTCTCTCTCTGCCAACCCCCTTGTCATACATCCTAAAGTGTTGCATTTGTTCAGTCTTATCTTATCTGTTGCTAAAAAAAAAAAAAAACAATTGACATGCCATTATTATGATCAAGCCATCAAGGTAAGAGATCCCTTTATAGAATGCAGCTGCTCTTATGTATGGGAAAAGCATTAATGTTGTTCTCCTCAGCGTTGCTGTTGGCATACCTACACCTTCCTTGATCTGATGTACTCAAATTTAGCCATTCTGTACTCACCAGTTTATGGCTCAGGAATTTTGAACTACTTGAAATCACTCTTTTACATTATCCCAGAAGGTCTGAAGTTGACTTCTTTTTCTCATAACAGATTTTGATGTTATAGTCAATGAATTATTCTGCAAACACTAATCTTGAATTTCTTTGACCATAAATTTAAGTATGTTTATGTGATTTCCAGATGGCAGTGTATAGAATATCAATTTAAGAACGTTTATGTGATTTCCAGCTGGCAGAGTATAGAATATCAATTTACGGGAGGAAACAGAGTGAATGGGACCAGTTGGCAAGTTGGGTCATCAACAATGCAATTTATAGTAAAAATGCTATTTGGTTAATCCAGGTTAGTAATATATTTGTCAATGCAATTATTACATATGTACTTCCCTTCTTAGAACTCTCATGTTTCATACTATTTTTTTTTTTAATGGAGAAAAAATCCACTTCACAGACCAAGATAAGTTTTGCTTAGTTGTCCTCAAAATCTGACACGTGGTAGAACGATGTGGCAATTCTGAGATGATAGTGGTCGATCTAGTTAGTCCACCTGTTAAATGTCAGACTCAGACTTAACCATATACTCCCCCACTGTATTGTCATGCAATCCCGTGTTTGTCAATGCATGCTTACAAGTTCCAACCACTACTTTGCACTCTTCCATGTTCTTATAATTTTAGGGATCAATTTTCCCTCTTCAAAAACTCTGTATGGGCTGAAACTTGACATTTTAGTAGCGAACCTAGGGGTTCATAAATTTTGGGCCCTGACCTGTGTCATGTGACCAAATAATCTTACCTAGTCAGGCTAACAGATATACTTTGCCCTTGATTTTGATGGAAAGGTTTCTGTTCTCTTATATTGGCCAACCAGATATGCGTTGCCTTTTAATTTTTTGGTTGTTGGGTTGATTATAATATAATATTGAATGGAAAAGAACTGTTGGTTATAGGTACCTTGACTTGATTCAAAAGCTCAGATCCAATATTGGACAAGTTTGAAATTTTGACTTAATGATTCAGTAAATTTCATACCTCTTATCTGTGTAAAATGTATACACGTCCATTTCCTTCTTTTTAGCTTTCTGTTTTGTAGGGTTTCCATAGACTCAAATTTTTGCAACTAATTTTATGAGCCTACTCCCAATTTATTCTTACAACTGTGTTTCAGCTACCACGGTTATACAATATCTACCGGGAAATGGGAATTGTGACATCCTTTCAGAATATCTTAGATAATGTCTTCATTCCACTTTTTGAAGTCACGGTTGACCCAAGTTCTCATCCTCAGCTACATGTTTTCCTCAAGCAGGTTTGGCCATCTGTTAACACTTCTTCATGATCTTGTGGATGGTGAAAGTAAAGCAGAAATTAATGCAGTTCTTTGTTTGTCCATCCAGGTTGTTGGTCTAGATCTTGTGGATGATGAAAGTAAGCCAGAAAGACGTCCCACGAAGCACATGCCCAAGCCTTCTGAATGGACAAATAAATTTAATCCTGCATATTCTTACTATGCATATTATTTTTACGCCAATTTGTACACTCTCAACAAGGTATGCATAAATTTTTTTTCCTTCACTTAAAAAATATAACATTGTTTGATGCTAGTTAATTGTTCCCATCAGCATTTATTATTCACAATAGAGATCAGAATAAATGAAAAGATGGATATAAGTGATGAAGGCTTGATACTCTAATTTGTGTTTCAATTATGATTGCAAATGCCAAATTTTATCCCTTGGTAAATTCTGTCAGTTAAATTGGAGTGAAAATTTTAAGGCACCAATTTTATCCCTCGTTAAATTCCATGTGTTAAGTCTGATGAAAAATTTTAAGTACCAAAGGTTTGACGTGAGACATTCACTTGCCTAAATTAAAAGGCATAAGCCTCTACTCTCTAGAGCATTTATTTTACATAAGTGTGTTGAGTAAAATACTGTCTATGTATCCCATTAGTGTCTATGTTTGAATCATGTGGAGGATCTGATGAAACAAACAGTTTGTGTAGTACATCCCTATGACTAGCCATGACTTCGAATGCTGAATCCCATATCTCAATCATCAGTTGATGTATATAAATTTAATGTATGTATTTTCAGCAGTTAAACCATAGCTGCCAAATTTAACTTTCGCCTATTTTTCCAAAGCTTGATACCAGATGGATCAGTGATGCGAGCAACATGACAATGAAAGCTGCAATACAATAATTCTATAAATTGGGATCTTCCCTTGTGAGCAAGTGAGCTTCACAATGTGTGACTGCCTTGGGTCTTGCTGCTATAGCTGGGGAATCCCTCTTATACTCCCTCCCATCTCTACACCCTTTATCCCATCCCTTTTAATAACCTCTCCTTCTCAAGGAGGGTTTGCCTTGGCCTCCCTCTCTGGTCAGAAACTTCACCTCCCCCTCCTCCTCTCTCCTTTCTTTGGAGGAGCACATTCCTTGCACTCATGCACTCATGCACTCTGCAACTATTGGGTCTTCTATAATCTTAGTTAAGAAGCAAGAAAGTGGGAAAACTGCTCTGTGGGACATTTCATTGGCAGTTGCCCTCCTTTTCTGATCATTGTATTTTCTCGCAAAACAATGGAAACTTCAGGAAGCTGATGTAAACCAGGGCTAGGTGTAGGGGTAAATTGGTACTTTCTCTAGACTTAGGGTTTGCCCAGGAAATTCCAGCAAAAGGTAGAGAGGTTTTAGGGTTTCTAAAGCAATCTACACCTGCTGAGTATGAAATTCAGATCTGAATTCTATTGAAGTTTGAAGTTCAGATTTGAAATTTAAAATTCAAGGCCAGTTAGGGTTGGGAGAGGGGCTAGGACTCGCTGTCCTGCATTTCAGACTTGAGGATGTTACTGCTATGCAATTCAGAAGCTGTTTCAGAGAATTAGGACTGTGGTATAAGTAATTAGGGTTTTCTGGAATTTTCAAAATTCTGCGAAAATCACTTGAAGAAGATGAAGTGCAGGAATTTTCAAAATCCAGAAAGTTGGCTGAGTTTGGGAAAATAATGTTAGGACTATGTTCTAGTGCCAGGGGCGACCAAAAGGAGAGTGCTGGGTTTGGATTCTACTGGTGGGGGGACTTCTATGGTAGCCACAGGGAAGGAGGGGAAGGGGAGTTTGTGGGTTTCTGGGGGAAGTAGGAATGGGGTTGGGGAAGTCTTGGGGATGAGGAAAAGGGTAGGGTAGTTGTGGGACCAAGGGGAGGCTGCTCGAGTGAGGCAGCAGCTAGGGAGGGGGCTTGGGAGGGTTGCGTAGGCAAGAGAGGGGTGGGGGGGGGGTTGCGGATAAGAGAGGGAGGGGTGGGAATGTGGTGGAGATGCTTATCTTACTTACGTGAGTTACGTGAATGCTTCATGGTGTCTTGAAGGCTTTGATGAACGCTTGAAGTTGCTGGATTGTTGAAGGAGGTGAGAAATGTTAAACAAAATACTCAACCAAGGCCTACCCAATAAGGAGACTTTGATCCTCAACTCAATAATTTTTATTAATCATCAAAACTGAAAATTACAATGCAAGAAGAGGCTATTTATAGCCTAAAATAAGAGACTCTTAACTTGGGTTGTGATTCCTTGGTGAATAAGGATCCCAACTCTTGACCAAAACACTTTAAAGGGGAATCAAGTTTCTACAAGATTGCAACCCTTAGACTGGAATCTTCTTAAGACACTTAACTTGGAAATCAACAAACAATTTTAAACCAAAATGACATTCTTCCACACAAAACCAACTCAACTCAAACTAACAAACCGGACCCCACAAATTATGAAAACTACTAAAAATAAAATAAGGGCCAAAAATGCCCAAAATACCCCTCTAAAGGGGTTCGGCCAGCTTAGGGTGGCTTCTTGGAGTCATCCTGGGGCCCCACTTAGAATTTCGGACAGGAGGGTCATTGTGTGCATCTCAGAAGCTGAAAAGCATATGTTTTGGACAATGGCTTCTTTATCTTTAGATTCTCAGATGAAGGTGACAAACTTAATGTGCTTGAAGGTGGCCCTTGGATTGTTGGCAGCAGCCTGATTCAACTGAGAGTCTGACTGTGTGAGACAATGGAACCATTTTCTTCATCTCAATCATCTTGACTTGACTCCTTCCTCCTCTAGGCCACTCTGCTTGGACGTTGATTGCATTTTCGGTGCAAGGACGAGCCAAGTGTATTAGATCAGTCATAGGGAAACCACTTGTCTGTTGGATACGGACACATGACGGACTAACTTTTGCCAAAATTTGTCTTGAAGTCTCTATTGATTCTCCATTGCCTTCATCTTGGCTATTGATGACACAGGTTACTCCTTCAATCTAGATGATGTAAGCAGGCACTCTCCCCCTAGCCGACCCAGTCATTTGGGCCCTAGGCCCAAGCCAAAGTGGCGCACCTAGGGGGCTGGCCGAACACTAGTAGGGGTATTATGATCATTCTCCCACTTCTTTTGATGATTATTTAGTCCAGCAACTTTTGTTTTAATTTTGTGAGTCCATATTTAATTTTAGTTTTCTATTTGAGTTAGTATTGAGATTTGAGAGTACTAGTTAGAGTGGAAGTCCCAATTGGAATCTATTTTACATTAAAATTTCGTTTGGATAATTTGTTGTTATTTTGCAAGTTGCTTTCTGTTAGGACCCCTCCTTATGAGCCTAACCTACCTTACTATCGACTCCTTAACAGCAGCAAGGACGACTCATATTAGTAAATAAAGAACATTAACAGATAAGAGAAACTGAATATCACTGCATAAGTATTTCAATGACAATTCAACTTGAATCACTACAACAGACTTGCCTTTCATCTGCTACTAATTCTTAGAATGATAAAACAGAAATAAGATAACTGTACTAACACCAGAAGGTCATTCCCTTCTCCTGAGAGGCTCCCTCTCCCCGCAAGATCAACTTGCCTTTCTCTTTTTCCTTCCCCCCTTTCCCTTACTCTGCTATTCCCCTTATATTATTCTTCCATGCCCTGGTCCTCTAACAAACTCGATTCTCTGATCCACTGTCCTGCTGCCATCTGTCCTACAGTTCTGTCTTTTAGTGCATAATAAGAATGGTGGTATTTGCCCACTCCTGAGATGCCACTTGGCCTCCCTCTACACCCGCTGCTGGTGTAGCTACCACATCTCCCTTGTTTCATCTATATTCTGCCCTGTTTCAGCCACTGTTTCTACTGTTCTTCTCTGTCTCTTCTTACGTTGATACACTTGTGTAATCAGGGGCATATCACTTTCTTTTATTTGTGGTTGTTATTTATTAAGTTGTAAAGGGGGTCCTAGTTTGTAAAGGATTCCCTAGTTAAGTCAAAATAGGTTCCAAGATTGAGGCCAAGTTTTCCCCCTTCAATTGTAAGACTATGTATAGCTCACCCTACCTCATTGTAAAGCAGATTGAATTGAATAAATAAATTACTGTTTTGAGGGGAAATAAGTCGTGATGTTCTTGGGAAGGCGACGGCAGGTTTGAGAGTCATCTTCTTTAAGATTCAGTAATGTCAGTCCATCTCCAACAGCAATTCAACATCAACAGCAGCATCAAACCCCTAAACCAGTAAGTACAGCCCCTCCCCTCCCCATCCCAGACTTCCCTCTCTTTCCCAACCCATGGCCCCAATCTCACCTCTCTCCTCCTATCAGTCTACCAAGAACCCTCCCCCACACTTTGCAGCAACCAAGAAACCCTCCCCCCCCCCCCAACCCCTACGGCAACCCTAGAAACCCACCCTATCCCAACCTTGCGGCATCCCTCCCCCTTCCCCCCCCCCCAAAACTCTTTTTCCTTTTAGATCTTGCAGCAGGAGTAGATAGAAAAGAAAAGAAAGAAGGAAGAAAGATCAAGAAGAGAGGCAAGATTTTAGAAACCCTACCAAGATCCTACCCAAGAATCAGTTCTCCAGCCAAAACCCAACCCATAGCACATCCCTAAACCCACCCATTCCCAACTGCAGGCTTTCCTCATCATCCTAGGGTAACTCTGTGACTCTTTGCATCACTTATCACTCCCCATGCTTTTTCGTTACAACCCATAGTGATTTTGTTAAAGCCTTACTATCCAAAACCATTCCATGCTGATGCTGTTAAGTACTAGCTTGTTCCTAAGATTTTCCTGAAACCCTGATCTTTCCAAACTTTACCCTAAAACCATCCACATTCCCAGGTTAGGATCTTTATTTGCTAGTTCACAAAGGGTAGGATTCTGGGCTAACCCTAATTTTAGGGAAATAATCACACCTCCCCTAGCCCTAAAATCGTGGTTACATCACTAGAGATCCCTCTTGAATTGCTTATTTATTGCAATACCTATAAGGTTTTCAGCCACTCCTCTGAGAAATGCTTCGCTAACCCTTTTGCTTCTTGTACACAACCCCATACCCGTGATTCTAATACTTCAAAGTCCCTTCCTTGTTCCCCTCCCACCTGAAAAATATAGGGAAAATAAAGGGAAAATAAAGGGAATAAACAAACAACACTTCCCCGAACGAACCCCACCTCTCCCCTTCAGGGCCATTGTTGTAGCCAATTGCATAATGAAGACCACCAGTGAGCTTCTCACTTTCCCCTCCAGTTAGTCGTTTAGTCTTTCCTGCTAAGTAGTTATTGTTTTTTGGAAGCCTCCCCCTCTCTTGTGAATTCAAAATCCTATTTACTGTTCAGTTGCTCACGTACATGTTGCTGCATGTTTGTGATTGTTATCAACATAGTGCATATGCTTTGTTTGTTGTCAACACAATGCATCTTAGTTTGTACAATCAGCTGAGCAGCAGAACAGATGGCAGGTGTGACGATAAAGGTGTACAAGCAGTTCACTGTTGTAGCAGGGGTATGTGGTATGCAGAGTCAAAGGGTGTTCTGGCGGAGCATTGCAGTGGCAGTGAGAAGAACATTTCATATGGCTGAATAGTACCACACATATGGCAAGATGCTGCTCATCTGGCTGTGCTTTATGGTGTTTGTTAGAAAACAAGCTTTAAATAATCAAAACAGAAACTGAACTTGAACAGGGAGAAGAAGAAGAGAATAGAGAAGAAGAAGAAGAGAATAGAGATGAAGAATCAGCAGAAGAGGCTTACGATTCAAGCTAAAGAGTCTAGAATCACTGAGCCCTTTTATTTATAGCTTCTAATGAATCTATTACAACTTGAGAGACAAGTAATTGTCCTCTAGAAAAAAGAAACAAAAAATTACAGCTTTAGTAACTTTCTAGCTCCTAAAATAGGAAGTTCTGAAAATAGAAACTACCACCAAAATGGAAACTATCGCCAAATTAGAAACTATGCTTTCTAGAAACTCTCAAAACTTGTGTAGCAAGATTCCTGCATTAGAAATAGAAATTAGAGTAGCATCACTAACATAATACTATTCATGTGAACAGTCAAACAACCCAAAACTTGCGTATACTCAACACTTTCCCTCAAGCTGGAGCATACCTATCTCTCATGCCCGGCTTGCAATAGATAGACCGAAAACTTGGTATGAAAAGAGCTTTGGTGAACAAATCAGCTAGCTGGTCAATAAAGCTACAAAAGGAGTCGATATAAGCTTCTTTTTGACTGCATCATGCTCAAAGTGACAGTTTACCTCTATATGCTTCGTCCTCTCATGGAACACTGGATCACTAGCAATGTAAGTAGCAGCTTGATTATCACAAAACATTTTTATAGGGGCAAAAACTGGAAATCCCATTTCCTTTAACAAAGAACAAAGCCACATCAATTTAGCAATGGTGTGGGCCATAGCCCTATACTTAGCTTCAGCACTAGATTGAGCAATGGTGAACTGCTTCTTACTCTTCCAAATCACAATATTCCTACCAAGAAAAGTACAATAACCTATAGTTGACCAGCGATCAGCAACGAATCCAGCTCAATCTGCATTAGAAAAGGCAAGCAAGTCTATAATCTGATTTGGTTGATAGATGAGCCATTTTTCGGGCACATTCTTGAGGTACTGAAGTACTCTCATCATAGTTGTTTAGGTGTCGCTTAAGCGTCCAGGTGCCCACGGAGGCTATAAGGCGACCATCACCTCATTGTTATTCCATAAGGTAGTCGCCTCAAGTGCCTCAAACTCCTTAGACCCCAAGGCGACTGACTTTTTTGGGTTTTATTTTTTAAAAATCTTTTTGTAAAAAGGATACCAAATCAATGGCCTATAATATAAAGACATCTGATTCTAATTATAGGTCTTCATTGGTTAGATTACACATAAATTAAGAGAAATTGTACATTGTTATAGCGATATTGTACATAGTTATACATGGAAGCATATCCATTGCCATTTGGTTGGAAAAAAGAGAGGCAAAAATCGCAAACTTAAAACAATCGCCAACGACCATCCATCTCTCTAGTCACCGATGACCATCCCTCTCTCCAATCGCCAGCGTTCATCCCTCTCTCCAATCACCGGCAGTAAGTGTATTTTTTTTGTCGCCAAACTTTTACAGACCTCCGTAACTCAAGTTGTAGCACCAGACTACTAGAGTTAACTAACTCAAGTTGCAGCGGCACTGCGGTGGTTCTTTGAATCATCTATTCATCTTAGGAGAAGCCTCGAAAGTTGGCGCTGCAGCTGCTGCTATTCGTTGAATCTTTGCTTCTTTTCCTCTTTTTTTTTTTGGATTTTGTTAAGGCTAACAATCTTAACTAAATTCGTACTTGATTTGCAATAAAATCCAGCAACATTTGGGTGTTTGTACACTATCTTCTCAGGTGACAGTATGTCTCCTAAGAACTCTCTTTTTTTATTTTTTATTTTTAAACTTTGTTTCTATTTTAACACTGTTAATTGTGTTATAACCAACTAAAGAGACGAGCTTATTAGCTTCTACTGAGTACTGATTACTGTTGCTTGGAAAATCCGTAATGAAGGTATGTTGTCTACTTGTTTTGCTTATGCATCTATGTATTTACTATTTAGTTTCATTTTATCGTATCTTTGATTCTTGAAGGCAGGCTAATATTAGATTGATTTTTTTTTTTGGGGTGTGTGTGTGTGTATAATATATGATAGATTTATAATGAACTAGGGTGTACGAGATGTACACTAAAATTTCACTTAAAATGCCTTGACGGCCTCAAAAGCTCCTTGGAGGGCGCCTCGTCGACTCATCGCGTCAACTAGCCTAAACTGCCTTGCATCGCCTTGTCGTCATGACAACTATGACTCTCATTACTGCATCCCAATGGGCCTTCCTAGGAAACTACATAAACTGACTCAACACATCAACATAATAAGAAATATCAGGACGAGTAACAATAAAATAAATTAGTTTCCCAATAAGACTCCTGTAACGATGTACATCATCCAACAAGTCACCATCGTCACTTCCTAACTTCAACTGAGGATCCATAGGAATGTCACTAGTTTTAGGAGCAAGCGTGCCAATCTCAGTCAAAAGATCTAACGCATACTTCCTTTGTGACAAACTTACTCTCTATTTACTGTGGATCACTTTAATCCCCAAGAAATATTGTAGATCACCTAAGTCTTTGGTTTGGAAAGATTTCTGTAAGTGTGCCTTAACTATATGGATTGCTCCAACATCACTGCCTGGAAGAACAATATCATCAACATAAACTACCATAATGATAACACAATCACCCTATCGTCTAACAAAGATAGAGTGATCAGAATAATACTGTACAAATCCAAAAGACTCCACCAAGTTCAAATCTCGTATCAACGATTCGTTACCCCCGTCGCGCCAGGCAAACATCCCATCTTTTACCTCGACGACAACGTCGCCGCTGCAACTTCCGACTCTCTCCGCCACTCCGTCAACTAATTCCTTACTCATCATATACGAGTCATTCCTTAGAGACTCATTTTCCTAATTTCTTAGACATTATCAATAGAATTTTCCATAGGATTTAAAGGTCAAGCACCTTTATCTTAGGTGTTCCCTCATCTCAAGTGTTATGTATTTGTGTCCTAAAGTCTTTCCAATCACCGGTCACCACACACGTTGTAGGTGAATCCATTGAAAATATTTCAGTCGGTGATGACTTGACAGGGAAAGAAACAATCTTACTAAAATTTTCAAACCAAGCTTGTGGAGACTGTTTGAGTCTATAAATTGCTTTATAAGCCTGCAAACGCTAACGTTGTTCCCCCTTGAGCAACATACCCTAGAGGTTGCTCCATGTAAACTTCTTTATGAAGATCACTATATAAAAATGCATTTTTGATGTCAAGTTGAAAAAGAGGCCAATCATAATTCACAACTAAAGAAATCAAAACATGGAAAGAATTAAGCCTAGCCACTGGAGAAAAAGTCTTAAAATAATCCACACCATATGTTTGTGTATAGCCCTTAACCACCAAACAAGCCTTGAGCCTTTCAACCGTACCATCAGAATGGTACTTTACAGTATACACCCCCCAACAACGGACCATATTTTTCCCAAGAGGTAAGTCTACTAAAGACCATGTATGATGAGACTGTAAAACATCCATTTCCACATCCATGGCGGCTTTCCATCTAGGAATTTTAAGAGCCTTGATATGATGGTTTGAAATATGAATAGTAGATAGAGACAAAGCAAGGCAACAAAAGATAGGGGGAGATGTTAGACAATGTTAGAGCGTAAAGTACAAAGTATGAGTACCTTTCCCTAAAGTAATTGGTAAGTCATTTGAAGGCATTGTAGGATCTCCATTAGAAGAATCCGCCAGTGGAGAGGATGAAGAAGGAACGCCCGTGGGGACGGCTTCAAGCTCCACTAAAGGAGAGCTACTAGTATCTTTAATAGGAACTGTACTATCCACAGTATGTTCTGCTAACTTATGTCTCTGCTAATAAACTTGTAGAGGAACATTGCTAGTGGAAGGAACTAAAGAGGCAATAGGAGGAGTATCATCCAAAACATAGTTTTCAACAAGACACGTTTGACTAGGATAATGAGGAGTGTCTTCAAAAAAGGTCACATCCACACTTACAAATTGTTTGCGAAGAGCTGGATCATAAAAACAAAAACTTTTTTGAGTACGTGAGTACCCAAGAAAAATACAATTTAACAGAACAGGGGGAAAGTTTATCCAAATGATGTGGTATGTGAACAAAAACCCAACCAAAAATTTTGGGTGGAACTAAAAACGATTATTTATTAGGAAAAACAACTGAAAAATGGGATTTTATAGAAAGCAAACTCATAGGTATTTGGTTAATTAAATGGTCAGCAGTCAAAACCGCATCACACCAGTAATTCTCAGGAACATTTCATCTAAATCAAAATAGCATGTGCAACCTCCAAGAGGTGACGATTTTTGCTTTCAACCACTCCATTTTGTTGGGGAGTGAATGAACAACCGGTTTGATGAATCATTCCAAGAGAATCACAAAGGTTAGATATATCATGTTGCACAAATTCTAAAGCATGTAAGACAAAAGAAATCATCCACAAAAGTGACAAAATATCGAAAACCACGCCAATTACTAATTCTGCAAGGACCCCAAATATCAGAATGAACTAGAGAAAACAAGGGCTCACTATGAGGGATGGAGCGTGGAGGATAGGTGGCATGATGATGCTTCCCTAACTCACACGCTTTACAATTTAATCTAGACACTAACTTAAAAGAAGAAAATTAATTTTTTAATCTAGCTAATGATCCAGATAGTTGAACCTGTTCCTTTCACACCCTCCATTAATCGTCTTCCTCATGTGAAGGTTCTGAAAAAACACCAGAAGTGGGAGTAAAAGTCACATAACAATTTAATGCTTTAGTTAACTGACAAACAGATAAAAAGTTAAAAGTTAGCAACATGCAGTACTGATGACAAAGTAAGAGAAGGTGTAGGAGAAACACTTCCAGAGCCTAGAATGGGTGTGGAAGTCCCATTAGCTATGACAACAGAATTTTTAGTGGTAGATTTAGAAAAATAGCTAAAAAGTTATGACTTACCAGTCATGTGAGAAGAAGCCCCTTGAATCGATGATCCAAGGGGTGGGAGTAGAAGTGAGAAGTATTGTGTTATCTGCATGAGAAAGTGTGGTAGTAGAAGTACCAGTGGATGTGGAAGTGCCGATCTCAATATTTTGCAATCGGTGAAGGATTTGGCCTACATCATCTCTTAGAGTCTTAGACAAGTCTCTTGAAGAAGATCCATAACCACTATTGTTGTTTGCTATAGTATCAGTACCACCATAAAAAATGGCATGATTGACAAGTTGCTTTGCACACTCTAGCTTTCCATGTCAACAAGCTTTTGCTAAGTGCCTTGTTTTACTGCAGCGAGTACAAAGTCGAGATGTCTTATTAGATAGCTAAACACCATGACCTCTAGAAGATTTGCTAACTTCCCTTGAACCACTACTGCGTCCCCTTCCACGTGAGGTAGTGAAGGCTGAATTTTCTCCTTCGTAACTTTTTTCTGAAGAACATTCTTCAGGCAAGGCAATATGTTGAAGTCTAGAATATGCTTTACTAAGGTTGGGGATATGCTCACCAGCAAAAAGATGTCCTTTGACAATCAATTCAGGGTTCAATCTTGCTAGAAACTTGGATACAAAAAATTCATTTCGTTGGGCCTTAAGCTTCTCTATATCTGTTGTGAGAGGTTGAAAGACATTCAACTCTTCCATCATGCCTTTAAAGGAGTTGTAATAATCTTGCAAAGTTTTGTCTGCTTGTTGAAATTGAAATAGCTTTTTGTAAATACTAGAAATCCGAGTCATATCTTTAGCTTGGGAATGGGTCTCTTGCAAGTCACTCCATATTCCCTTTGCAGTCTTGTGGAATATAACTTCACTGCAATATTAGGGAATGGGTCTCTTGCAAGTCATTCTATACTCCCTTTGTAGTCTTGTGGAATATAACGTTCACTGCAATATTAGGTTCCATATAATTCCACACCAAATTTGGATGATTGCATCATCTTGGATCCAACTAAAATAGGATTTGTTAGTCTCAGCAGGAGGTTCACCCTCAATGAACTTAACCTTACCTTTTGCAAGTATGTAAACTCGAACCGTTTGTGACCACAAGAAGTAATTAGAAATACTTTTGAGCTTGATGGATGTAATTTGAACGTTTACATGATCTCCTGGAGATCCTTTAGATTTAACCGTACTCATGTTTGAGTCACTTGTGAGTGAAGACATTAAAACTAAGGCAGATATCACTCAAATAAGTTTTCCAGAACTTGAAGTAGAATGAGCACAAATTTTTTTTTGCAACCTTAGGATCGAATAGAAGGAAAAAAAAGGTTTGCATAGTGCAGCAAAAAGAGGTAACTAAGGTAGGTAAAAAACAATATTTAGTCCAAGTTTTGGACTTGTAAGAGTAAAGTAATAGGTAGAGAAGATCAATTCACATGAATACTTGATCTAACAGTCCATAATATACAGCATTAGGTGGTTGCACACAAAGAAAAACAAAAAAACAAAAAAGAACTTCAGAAGAGAATATTGAGAACAACACTGTTTTGATTAAAAAAAGCTCTAATGTCATGTTAGAAAACAAGCATTAAATAAAAACAACAACTAAACTTGAACAGAGGAAAGAGAGAAGAAGAGAACATAGATGAAGAATCAGCAAAAGAGGCCTGTGATTCTAGCTAAAGAGTCTAGAATTGTAGACCTCTTTTATTTATAGCTTCTAATGAATCTAATACAACTTGAGAGACAAGTAATTGTCCTCTAGAAAAAAGGAACAAAAAAATTACAGCTTTAGTAACTTTGTAGCTCCCAAAATAGAAAGTTCTGAAAATAGAAATTACCACCAAAATAGAAACTATGCTTTCTAGAAACTCTCAAAATTTTTGTAGCAAGATTCCTACAATAGGAATAGAAAGTAGAGTAGCATCACCGGCATAATATGAACAGTAATGTGAACAGTAAAACAGCCCAAAGCTTGTGTATACTTCAACATTGTTGTTTAATAGTCGGCTGCATGTGGCAGCACTAGGGGTACCGTCATGCAACCTGTCATGGTGACGGGATATGTTTACACAAGAGTCAAGAAGATATGGAGGATTTCTACATCACTTAGAAAATGAGCAAATTGGAGGATTCCAGAGATATTATTAGTAAGATAGTAAAGAGCAATCAAAACAAAATGCTTGTGGAGTTTCTAGATATGGTGTGACAATCCTTGAGTTGGAATTCAGGAAAGTTGGATTTTTAGATGTAGGAACGGGAATAAACTTGGACCAAGTTAGTGGTTATGGTATAGGAGATTGCCTCCAAGTTTGTTTGGTTTGGGATCAATAGTTAAGGAGATTTGAAAGTTCTTGATTTTGGGATCTCAAGATCTTGAAATTTCAAGAACTTCCTGGTTTCTATGGTTAGTAGGATCAGAATTGGATGAGGTTGGATCGGAGGTCAAGGGAATGGATAGAAACTGCGTGTGATATATGGTAGGTTTTGGATGGTTGAATATGGACATCTAGGTTTTCTTGATTTGAGGGTTTAGGTGGTTCAGTAGGATCGTTTAGGGTTTCGGAAAATGCAAAAGAGGGGAAAGATTGGGATGGGAGAGAGCAGGCTTTCAAGCTTACTTGCTATGGAACATTGTTTTCAGTGGTGACAGTGGAGTTGATGAAAGTGTAGGCGGAATCCACAGCCACAGCTTGGATAATTGGACTTTAGCCACCAAGAAGCTACAAAACCACCTTGGGCTGAGAGCACCAAGGGCCCCCTGCCTTTTGAACTTTGAGCACCCAGCAAGCAATCTAATCATAAGTTCAGATCATCCAAATCCCTGAGAGAAACAGCGGAGCTGATAAGCAATTTGTCAACGTAATGTTTTCTTCCCCTTTTTTCTCTCCCTTTTTGTGGAGGGGGGGGGGCGGGGGAGTGGGGGTTATGGATAGCTGGTCTGCCTTACGATTGGATTCCTCCTTAGAACAGGACTTGAAATCTTGCTGGATGTGGGACTCCTACTTGAGATAGAAATTGAACAGTTGACTGGAATAGGACCTCTAAATCCTGAAGGTCGTTGAAGCTAATAAACTGATAACAACATACGGCTAAAAAAGACTATTTTGGCCTTAATACCTAATTGGCAATACTTAAGGAGAAAAATGCCATCCCAACCAAAAATTGAGTAGACTGAAAAGAATGGAGTATAGAAAGTCTTCTACTTCTAATAATGCTGCTGGGCAGCAGCATCCCCTACTGCCCTATTTGGGCTGCCTCTTGGAGATTTAGGTCTTCAGCCTGCATCTAGAATCTACAACATAGGAGAGGCCTTCATGGTTATGGCCACCGCCTCAAACTCTGAGCTGTTGGCCATGGCTTTTGGAACAATAGATGCCTTGTTGAGTGTGGGATTCATGCATGGGTATGCAATAATTACCATGTAGAACTATTGGTTTTTGGTGTTGTAGAGGAATAACATTGAGTTTTCCTTTAGTATATCCTAAGATTGTTAAATAAGAAGAATTGGTGTAAGAGTGGAAGGAAAGATTTCTTTGACTGAGTTTGAAGATACAGCTGCCCATGAAATTAGAAACATAAATGCAGGAAGCAGTGAAAATAGAGTGTGACCCCTATTCATTCTTGATGCCCTTTCCTCTGTTTCTTAGGAGCGGGAAAGTACTTGCTTTGCTGTTATCCTCTAATGGAATCCCCCATGATTAGCTTCTTATGTATTGATCACCCAGTTAGAAACTACTGAATCTCCCAGTTTTTAGTGAAAATTCAGGACCAAAAGAGTAAGGATGGGTGAGTTTGCAGGATGGTGGGGTGGATTGGGCAGCTTTGCAGGGCAGGGGCATGGGCCTGGTAACAGGGGTTGAGGGGGGTGGGGAGGGGGAAGCAGGGTGCAGGGCTGGAGGAGGTGGATAGTTAGAAGAAAAAATTGACAGACCAATAGAGACACAATAAATATTTAATCAATTAAAATTATAAAAAATAGATATAAAGGAGGTGATATTGATTAAGGTCGGTTAAGTTAGGCGTATTTCTGCATTTTAAAATAGAAAGGAGAAAGGTAGATGGAAGTTTGCATCTTTGTGGGGAATTAGATGTGAAAGTCTAGTGGAGTTCGGGAAACTATAAGTTAAGTTTAGGGGGTCAAAGAAATCTGCCCAATATAGAATCAAGAGAATATTAGGGTTATTACTACTTTTACTTGTCTTGATGCTGCAGTTTTCATATAAAAAATGAGAACAATTACCCATGCAAGCTGTAAAATTCACACTTGCTGCCATTCACTGTTGTATTTTGAATTTTGTTCTACAACTCCTCTATCTTTCTTTCCTTTCTTTAGTGGAATGTTATCTGAAATTAGATATGAACATTGCTCCCCCCCTGGGGTGGCCTCTCTTCCTGACTCTTTATCCCCCTCTTTTCTGTATACAGCTCCGTGAATCCAAAGGAATGCAGACAATCAAGTTCCGGCCTCATTGTGGAGAGGTTACTTTACATTTTAAGTTTTGCTTTTTATATATCCAGTGAAGTTCTTAGAGCATATTCAGGTTAACTATTACTTCCAATTTTGCAGGCAGGTGACATTGACCATTTGGCTGCTGCATTCCTTGTATGCCATAATATTTCTCATGGGATTAATCTTAGGAAAGCTCCTGCCTTGCAGTATCTGTATTATCTAAGCCAGGTTGGCATTAAAATATGGATTCCTATATAATTCTAGTGTTAAATGTTCGTTAAATATAGGGTGTACAGAAGTATGGTCTACTAACGTTTTAGAAGAAGACCTTGAATTTGTACATCACTGTATCCGTATCACAAGAGAGTTTGTTGATGTTTTCCTTTGAGTGGTTCTTGTATTTCAGGTTGGCTTATCTATGTCTCCCTTAAGCAACAACTCCCTGTTCCTGGATTACCATCGCAATCCTTTTCCAATTTTCTTTCAACGTGGCTTAAATGTTTCACTCTCGTCAGATGACCCTCTTCAAATACATTTGACAAAAGAACCACTTGTGGAGGAATATAGTGTTGCAGCAAAGGTCTTGCTCATGAGCTTCTTCTTTTTCTCCCCCCCCCCCCCTTCCCTTCTTCTATCAAGGTTTTCTTTTACTTACAGAGCTAGTGGTTTTTAGGTCTGGAAGCTCTCTGCTTGTGACCTCTGTGAGATTGCTAGAAATTCGGTGTATCAATCTGGGTTTGCCCATGCAGCAAAGGTGCGAAACTTAAGCAATAATTTTTTTTATGCATTATCCACATTATTGGTCAATTTCTGATTTTTCCAGCAAAACATGAGTATTCTAGAAGAAGAGGGTTCAAGTTGTTGTGTGCAGCCTAAATAATGTTATGGAAGACATGGGACCTAAATACCATTAGAGGCATTTCAAGTCCTTGATTTAAAACCTGAAAGCAAAAGATGTTTCTCTCATTTTTTTCTTTTGCTCATTGGGGATGGGTAGGCCGATGGGAATTTGGAACTCATTACCTCTTTATCGTGAGGTGCTGATCCTTGCTAACTGAGTTACCCCATGGGCTTTTCACAACATCATTCATCCATCCAAATATTTAGCGGGATCTGGTGAGGTTCAGATGTACGCAACCTTACCTCTGTTTTTAGAGAGGCTGTTTCGAAGACTGTTATCTTTTGACCAAGCATTTAGCAACACCTACCCCTGATCAATGCGCCAAGCATGACCTCAGAAACTGCAAAACTATAAGAAAATTTCATCAGCACGAGTAAAAATCCTTTGTCTATTTCTCCTCAAGCATGTAAGATTGATTTGTTCTCAACGGATCCTTTATATGTTGGATTTATCTAGCCATGTTGGTGGTGTTCCCCCGAGTAGGTCAGGACATTGTTAGCATATCTATGACTACAGGAAATTCTTCTCCTGGCTCCTTTATCAAGTCTTTTGAGATTTTGCAGGCACATTGGCTTGGGAGCAATTATTTCAGGCGAGGCCGTGAGGGAAATGATATTCATAAGTCAAATGTTCCAAACATTAGAATTGACTTCAGAAATGAGGTGACCTTTTATAGCTGATGTATGGTGTTAAAGTAGCTAGAATTTGTATGTGTTTTTTATGTTCTGGTGACTTTGCAGGTCTGGAAGGAGGAGATGCAGTATGTGTACTCTGGAAAAGCCGAGTTTCCTGAAGAAATAATCCCCTGAACCTGAACCATGAGAGCAAGACAAGTGATGTCTCTGATGGCCACGGTGCAGTTTTCTGCTAGAGTTTTGTGTGATTAAATTACATGTCGTTGGCGCTGGGTTTGTCCTGTATGTTGGCATCTTCGATCATTCACAGTCTGAGTAGACTAATGGCTGTGAATAATATGAGAAGAAATAGTCCTTGTGAAGAGGAAGCTAGGATACTGTGCCAATTAGTTAATGCTTCGGGAGGAAGCTAGGATACTGTGCCAATTATTTAATGGATAATTTCATACATTGTATCCCTGCCTTTATTCCTAGGAGTTCTAATGTTATAACTGATCTCCTAGCCAGGAAGGCCCTTTTGGTTTTGGTTCCAAAAGAATGGCCGTCTTCCACTGTGTGGTTGGTGGATTTATGTTTTCCCACCCTCGCCCGCTTGGAATAAAGCAGTTGATTACAAAAAAAAAAAAAAAAAAAGAAAAGGGAGGGGGCGGGGTTTTGGGGGAAAGGGGGAATTAAATTTCACTTCTTTTTCACCATTTGTTTACAGAAATTTTTTTACTTCATTATATTTGACACCTCTGTCAAAATAGACATTTCATCTGTCAACATAGTATCACGGGGTTATGTTCTTTATTAGGGTTGCAACAGGATCGGGTGGACGCGAGTCCTTGGCCCTGGATACGAAACAATGTATAATTTCATATTGTTGACATACTAATTAATAGGTAGTAGGTAGTTCTAGTCAAACACTGAACACTGGATCGATCCTAACCTGCCTCTCAGGTCTAGGACCACGGGGGATAAACTTTTTTTTGGAAAAACCATAGGGGATAAACTTACATCACCATTTGTTATCCAATGAGCTGGACGAGTTTTTACTCTTGGGAGTACCATTATGATATTGTTAAGAGAAGTCATGCCGGACCACACCTCATGAAAGGCATCCCCCTTAGCTCACTTAGTAAAGCTGGATCGTTTTTTCTCTATAGCATGTTGGCCTTAACCTATGTAGGCATTTGATTACCTCGTGAATTCAGCGCCTAACCTTTTGTAGGTATTTCTTATAGCCCATCAAGACGAGAGACAATCTAGTCGTTGGGTGAAGAACGAGAAGGAGGTGGTACAAGTTTTCAATGCTGAGTTGTCTAGTTGTGTTTGAATATTCCAACCCCCCTCCCCCTCTCCCTGAGTCTGGATCATCTATGCCTCCGGGCAACCACACATCACGGTAGGGCCCACAAGCACAGAGTGCACCCTCGACGGAGATGATCCGGACTCCCCCAAAACCAAAAAAAAACCCCTCTTTCCAAACCGTGCAAAGTGCATACATTGCAAAGACGTCCATACCATTTTGTGCACGTTTTAGGACTCTTCCAACTAATGATTGGAATTCAAATATTTTTCCAATATGACCAAATTGCCCCTAAAATGACTAATAACCAAAATACCCCTTATAAGTCATCCTATTTTCACTCGTACCCCACCTATCCTGCACCTCAATCTATTTGCACCAAAGCCCTATTGCCCACCATACACGAACGGAAACTGCACTCCTACCCGTCCACACAAACCCAACCTCCCCGCGCGCCTAGCCCCCACCCCTTGTTGAAGCACCCCGTGCTGGGTATTGGGGGGATAACTATTTACTAATATGGGGTTTCATCCCTAGCCTCAAAAAAAATCTGAATCCTTAATCTCATATTATGATGTGTCGTTTTTACCAACTGAACGAACCTCTTCAAATTAAACTGAGATAATGTTATGCTGTGAATCTTCTTAAAGAGAGGAATGCCTTCAAGAATATGGACACAAGTGAGGCATGGTTGTCATTAGCTAATAGCCCAAGGTGGGGGTTAAGTCTGACAATGAGTGCAACTTTTGTGTTTAGTTGCCACCATTGAGTTTGGAACTCTAAACAAAATGTCATCGTTAATCGTTAAGCCGAAGTAAAATGACGACAACATCAAATCATCACGCCCCTTATGCTTTGGTGGCATATGTGCTATAAGGGATGGGACAAATATTCTAAAAGAGTGAGCTAACTCTAGAAACCTGTCCTCAATTTATAAGCTGCAATCCGACTGCATGAAATCGAAATCTCTAGTAATCGTTGGTCATCCCTATGGTGATGCATTCATTCCCAGGCCAGGCCTTGTATGCACTAGCTATCATACTATGGGCATTTTCTTAGAATTAAGGGCTCACTCTCTTTCGTGCGAGTTAGGTCTGATGTAATTTTTTTGCAATTATAGGGGTTTATATATAATTTACCAAAATAATAATAGAATTAATTTAAAAAGCCAAACCGATTTTATTTATTTTAATGCTTCTCCTCTCATCAAAATACCATCAACTTCCGGCTCCGTTTCGCCGTCATCTTGCGTCTTCCGTACCCTCTCGGGCCGTCTTCCTCCGTCGCTCGCTCTTCCTTGAGGTAGAGGCTAATCGTCTCTCTCTCTCTCTCTCCCTCTCCTGCCGCGCACTATCAAGTAACAGAACCGAAGCAAAGCGCGGAAGAGAAGAGGAACGAAGGGAGTGAGGTTCCTTCGTAGCAGTCGGTCCCAGCAACAATGGCGGCCTCTGCAGCCTCAGAAGTATCAGAGGGTCCAGTCCTTTCTCTCATGACCAAGCGTCTTCGTAATCTGAAGAAGAAATACAACCGAATCATTCAGATGGAAGAGAGTATTGCTCAGGGCAAAGCCATCAATAAGGAGCAAGAGGAAGTTCTACGTTCCAAACCTGGCCTTCTCGTTCTCATCGAGGAGTACGAGAAGCTCAGGCAACCCCTGTCATCCGCCCTTCAAGAAGAGCTCGACCTTGCCCTTCAACGCCATGAGGTCTCTGCTCCTCCCCCTCCTGAGATCGACAATACCATCAACGATACCCAAGACGACACGGACGAGAGCAGTGAACCCCAGAAAACGAGTTCCCAAGGCGGCGACGATACTCCCATTGAGGATCTGTTGAAACTGCTTTACTTCGGGTGTTTGTTCGATGTGAAGCTTCAGAGTGATTTCACCTCAACCATGCTCACCAGAACTCACGAACGTGGCTGCTGCTTGACTTACGATTATGTTACCGATGAAGCCACCGATCTCCTTGGGGAGAGGGATTTGGATTTAATTTCTGAGCTTGGTAGTCTCGTGATTTCCCGTCCTCTTCATTCCGGCCTTTCCCACAAGAACGCCCTTCAGAGCTGTGCGGAGCATGCTAGGCGTTGGCTTGATAATTCGGATCAGCCTATTGAACCCGAAGCTGCCATTACCTGTATGTATCTGTTATGGGAAGTTTCTCTGCTTTAACATTGCATCTCTGATTTCTCGTCTTACTGAACTGTATATTCGATCTTATATAGCTGATCGCAAAATGTAATTTTTTTTAGATGCTGGATTGAGGGAGCGGCTAAACAAGATTTTGGCGTCAGATTACTTTACCACGACACCAGAGATGAAGGCTCCGGTGGAAGTGGTTGCTGCAGCGGGAAAGTATGTTCCTTGTCAGGTGCCTATGCAAGACTCGCCGGTTCCTATCCAGGTCGAGGGTGCATACACACAATACCAGCAGAAGGTGAAACTCTTCCTTCCTTCAAATATGCTTGTTTTATGTTCATAGCACTTGTTTTTATTACTGATGTGTTGGTGACGCTCTTCATAATGGCAAAGGTTCACAAGACAAACTACATAAAATGATTTATTTTTGATCATCCACATGTCAATAGAGTTCCTTCAATGGCAAAGTTTGCAAGACTAAGTCCATTAGTTACTAGATATTTTGTTCCGTTTCCACCTGATTTATGGATCTGCTTTCTTATTCTTGGGCATTGGACAAAAATGAAAATCCCGATTGCATGCTTTCAGATTCTTTCAGCTTGAAATGCCCGCTTCTTAATTTATGATCACATATTGGGGTCACTCATTTATTTTTGAATCTTTTGATCTTCTAAACAAGTGCTTGTTTCAGTGTTGGGATGCTGAATAATTTCTCATTTGAATACCCCTGTCAATAACTCTAAGGTATACTTTGGACTGATCAGCAGAAATTCTTTGAACCTGCCACTGCTGTTAAAGTCTACTCATCTGTATACAAACCAATCAAGCCGTAGAATTGCTGTGTTGATTCTGTTGATAATACACACTTACCTCTATTACCAAATCTATTTGTTGCTCAAAGGTCCAATTTTCTGTTCAATCAGTTTCTGATTTCTCCATAATATTTTGAAGGATATGGATTTAGACTTGTTGTATACATATTTTTTATCGTACTCATTTGTAGTTTGGCAGTTGCTATTGCTTTTGTCAATAGGGCATGGACTTGTACTGATACTCAGCCTATAGTTCATGCTTGTGGTTGAGCAAGTAATATGAAGATCACTCTCCCCAACCCCATACCCCAGCTAAAAATAATATTAGAAGTAACAATTAAAAGAAAGAAAGAATTGTCTGAAAATTGAGGGGGCTAACCTATAACCATATCATTTTGTGTCTAATATGGTTAGTTAGAGTGATATTCTCTTCATAATGCTACCCTTCCTAGTGTTCCTTTGTGTGCATCACGAGGTTTGATTAAAAGATATTGAGGTGCCAACCTTTTCAAGTGTAAGTATCTAACTGATTTTATTATTATTATTATTATTATTTTCATTTAAAAAGTTCTGTAACCATGCATAAAGTATTTAATTGAAGTCTTGATGTCTAAAAGTGGATGTTTCACTTAGTTTTGGGTATGGTAGGATATGGCTGATGTGCATCCTTTGATTGAAATGGGTAAATTTGAAGACTCTTTCTGGTTTTGCTGCAATATTTGCAGGCTCAAGAGTAATTACATTAAATTTCTGAGAGTTGGAAATATGTTTGTTCTTTCCAATTAATGCATTATTCAGATTTTGCTTTTTTGATAAACATTTGTACTTTGTGTAGTTATCAATACGTCACCTATGCTTTTCGATGCCTAGGCAGGTGCCCTGAATGCCTTGTTGGTGCTGCCTTGATTTCGGACCCTCTCCAAAATCCTTGGACCTTGGTCGCCTTGCTGCCTTGAGAACTATGGTAGTTGTTCTTTAGTTTTTGTTGTGAGTCCGGAATTCCTTGTAAGAATAGATACATGCCAAGAACACTGTTATGTCTGATTTCCTAAAAGAAAAAGAGGGGGAATTCACATTAGTCTAGTAAATGATACTGTCAGTTGGTATTCAAACACTTATGAACTAGGTAGTTTTTTGGGTACTTCCAGTAGTTTAATATTATTCATGGTGTGAACTTTCGCTCTTTAATTGAATGTTTGCCATACATCTGAGTCTTAAAAGGTAGAGTATTGGTTGATCAGATGTTGTATCCTTCAACCTTGAAGTTATTGGTTTGACCTTAGATTACTTGCTCAGTGTGTCCCCAGAAAATATTATATGAATGAGAACAATAGAAGAGAAAATTCTAGGATGCTAGTTGTGATTTGTGACTGCAATGTCACAAAAGAAAAAGCATGAAGCATGGGATGGTTGTGGTCCTCTTCCATTCTGTTGTTGGTTTTTGTATGAGATCGTTCCATTGGGTACATGTCACGGTTGTTTGAAGGGACATGCCATTGGGTTGGTAGTAGCTTGACTAGGGGTACATCTTCATCATGGGGTTAGTCTTAGAGTAGCTTGACTGGGGGTACATCTTCATCATGGGTTAGTCTTAGAGTAGCTTGACTACGGGTATATCTTCATTGAATTCCCTCTGACCATAGGTGCCAGTGTTCTTGTTGTGGGACTGCCCATTCTCTTCATTTATGAATGTTGTGTTGTTTGTGGGGAAAAAAAAGATGCCACTCTTTTTAAGAGTATCCAGATGAGAACCGCCCTTTGCTGCTTGTTCTTGGAGTGCTCCAATTCTTGTGGCTTAATAGGTAGAGATGATTGCTCAAGTCCCTGGATGGACTTTTTCCCACTGGCGGTGGCCTTCTCTGTCCTTGCTGTTAAATTCTTTCAGGATCCTGAAGCATGGGTTACTTTTGAGCATGTAGACTTTGATTGCATTTGCATTATTGTGTTATAATATACTTATTTTTTTCTGTGTTTTCTAGTGGACTTGCCCTAATGCGGGTTGAAGTATTGCAAAGGCTGACATCAGCAGTGCAAGTATTTTCATCAGGGATAAAGGGATAATGATGTTTAATGTAAAGTTAGGTCAAGTATAGAGAAGTGCAGCATCCAATGGCTTTGTCAAAAGCCCTTCTCAAAAAAGGCTGGCAGTTAGTAGCAATCTGCTCAAACAAAGGTAGATATTGAGCCCAAAACAGAGATCTCAGATCAGTTTAGAAAGATTTCACTACTGCAAACCAAGTATAGGCATAAGGTTGCTGTAAACAGACAACATAAGGTTATTTTTGGCCAAATAACTCAGCACCAGGTGATTCACACACAAAAAAAATAAAATAAAATAGCACCAGTTTGCTGGGAGCTAGGACATCTGAATGTTGTAGACCAAATAATTATGCATTGTTGCTGACTACCATCTTCATGGATGACATTGTTGCTGAGGCCGCAAAAACATAACATAATAAAAATTTCCAACTACTGACTTGAACACACAAGAATAATAGTATTCAATCACCCCTTCTTGGGCAAATAATGCATAGATAATATCCAACTAACAGACAATAATCTTCATTATCAAGAGCAGCCGCAAATAATCTCTAATAAAAGTAAAATAATCTCTAATCTTTTTCTCATATTAGTCAATATCAGTTAGACCAGATGTGAGTTAAATAATAATCTCCAAATCTGACAACCACCACACTGAAAAATGCATGCAACCCCTAATTGATGTGATCTATGGCTAATACCCTTGATTGGGTGTTATGGGGACCCTTCTAGGCGGGTGCATTCTATGTGGTAGTGCGCCTGGTGTGCACCACGAGGATTGCATCAGTTCGGATCCTAATAATCTCAGCCGTTAAAATGAAACATGTGCAGATTGAGATAACTTAAGTGAAATGAACCCTCTTAACTCAATCCAAATCGAACCATAACCGGTTTATCTTGAACCAAACCGACCAAAGTTTCATTTTATATTTGAAATAAAATCTTCTTGTCTCATGAATATCTGTGAACCCATCAATTTCTCTCGGATACATTACCTTTTTTTTAACATACAGTCCCTCCTTTAATAATATTCTTATTACACCCACATCAACTCATTCATTCTCTCTCTCTCTCTCGCTGCTTTTTTTGTGTGTGACTCTCTCTCTTCTTCTTATTTATTTATGTTTTCTTTTTCTTCTATTCCTGGTTTTGAGATCGAATAATGACAACTTCGTCTTCACCTAGCAGATCCTCAAAGCTTCACTGCAAACTCATTCCATTTCAAACCCTAATGAAAAAGAAAAAAAAGAACAAGAAGAACAAGAAAGAAAGAAGAACAAGAACAAGAAAGAAAACAACAAATCCCTGCTGGCTTTACGTATTAAAAGAGCACCACTGAACGATGAATCTGAAACAAAATTGACAGTTTTACAAGTATCTAAAAACAAAAAGCATGAAAGAAATAAGATTATTGAGGAGAGGAAGAGTATTTCTTCTACCTGTTTCTTAAAATGTTTTTCCTCCTTATTCCGAAGCCCCTCTCTCCCCCCCCCCTGGTCTCTCTCTCACACTCACTCTCTCACTCTCTCATGTTCAGAGTTCTTTGAACCTTGGGGGTGTTGATACTTTGAGTCTTGGGGGTCTTATTTTGATTCACAGTTTTTTCATCTGCCTTCTAAGGTTAGTGTTTGCAGAAGCTTTTGAATTGGTTTGCTGTTTCCCCCAAAAAAAATGTTATCTAAAGCTTGAATATCATTTGTGATTAATAGAGTTATTGATTCTTGGATTTGTACGGTCAGTGACATTAGTTGGGGGTTTGATTTTCTTGCGGGTTTGGGTTTAAGATTAGTTATACAGAAAAAGTTTGGTACCCAGTACTCTGTTTGCAAAATTAGGGTTTTTTGGCCGATGACTAGGAACAGTTCGATGAAGAAGAAGAGAGGTAGATTCCATCTGGTTTGGTTGGTTCAGGTTGGTTCAAGTTAAGAGGGTTCATTTCACTTTAGTTATCTCAGTCTGCACATGTTTCATTTTAACAGCAGAGATTATATGGATCCTAGCTGGGGACATTCTAGCAAAGCACACTAGGCGCACCACCATGTAGGACACACCAGCCTAGCAAGGTCCGTGTATCAGTCCATAAAAGTCAATCTTATTGAGGCAAGACAATTTTGTAATTTTCCAAGCAATCGCAAGTAGGAACTTTATTTGGGATTGTGGTGGGTCCAACTAAGGCCTAGTAGGTCAATATATAATGGCCTTGTAAAAAATAAGAAACTTTACTGGGCCACTTAGCAGGATAAAAAGGCAAAAGATGTAGTAGGAAGCATGGTAGAAGATCTCACTCTCGAGCGAGATCTCACCACCTTGAAAAATCGAGATCTTGACCATCTCAGTGAGATCTTGGTTGAGATATGCAATTTTTTGGCGTCAACTCGGTGGCCCATCTCAGTGGGTTTTACGGTCTCAATTGGGATGAAACTTGGTAGGCCTTTTGAACACATTGGTGGCCTTGGACTTATTAGAAAACAACCCTAAGTATGATTTCTAAGTCTATCCATAGTGTGAAATCAAAATATTGTAGGATTAGGGAATGCAAGGTTATACAAGATGTAATATAGAACCTTTAAGGCATCTAAATGAAAAGCAAGTGTATCAAATGCATCAAATAACTTAAATGTCATCAAATTCCATCAATATGAGTATCACAATCTCAATTTTCAAGAATAGAATAATAAAACTATACAATCATTAGAAGTTCTATATAATTTATTAAATCATAAGTTTATAAGACAAGCGGAGAATGATTGATCTTCTTTTGATATTGTAGATGTGCTAAGAGTAGTTGCAAGTGGAAGTCCAGCCAAAATCCGCATAAAAATGGCGAAAATTGAGAGTTCTAGTGAGATATGGCGAGATCCTGGGTGAGATATAGCGAGATCTCGAGCAAGATATCCCAACTCTCTTCTCTGGATCTCCATCTCGTCTTGCTTCTTTGAAAAAGCGAGTTATCTCGCGAGATCGCCCGTTATGATAAGAAGTAACATTATTATGTCGGGATTAAGCTTTAAAGGAAAACTAATTGAAGGATATGAGGAGATATGGATGATAAGAGGTGTAAGTGAGGAAAGCGGAGGTATAAAAAAAGGCATTGTAATTGTGGGAAAAATGTCTATTGTTTACATCCTTCTAACCCATCAACCCAAAGGTGGAATTCCATGAACCTGGATTTGAGTGAGAGGTCTGACTCGGTTGTAGCTCATTTTCTGAGGAATTCTGGATATCTCAATGCTTTACTAATTCCAATTTACAGTCTTACAAACTGACATCCCTGAAAATATTGAAGCAACCAGTTCAGTTATCCAATGCTTCATTCTTGCAGTCCTCATAAACCATGTCAAGAATAGGTTGCCACCAATAGAGAAATTGGCAAACCATGATACTCTTGATATCTGAAATTGAGACCAGCCAAATGTGCAAGGTAAAGATGGGTTGGAAATCAAGGCGGTAACCAAGTAGGAGAGTGTAGCTCAGCTACTTCTTTATGGCTTTGTCTCTCTTCTCAACATCGATTCAGCAGTGTATAGCAAAAAATAAAGCATAATAATAATAATAATAATAATAATAATAATAATAATAATAATAATAATAATAATAATAAAAGCAAAAAAAGTAATCAGTGGATCGTCTTCTACTTTTTTCAGTGAGAGCACATATCAAAGACCCAATGAGCATGAGCAACAATCAGCAGAATATGATACCAGATAAAAAACATTTTTTGGGTATTTTATTTTTTTATTTTTCTCTTTCAGGTTTGGATATAAACCTTTTCTCTTCTCAGTCTTGCAATATTTTTTAATGCCATAAAAAAAATTTAAGAACTTGAGAAAGCTGAACCAAGGAAGAAAAAGAAAAGAGAGGAATACAGAATCCATAGACCGAAGACAGAGTTTGTGCCTGTCATGGGCTTAAATCCTTTATTTATAGAATTTATCCAAGTTGTCCTATTGTTGTTGCCCTAGAATGTATGAAGATCAACCAGAAGCCAGTTAGAATGGGTCAAAATTAATGTTTCTCTGGGATAATTGGAGATTAGGTTGAGATGGTTGGATAGGTGCTGATTTTGAGAATTCTCACATCTTGATTTGGGAGATGGTTGCGATGTTGTTAATCAGATAATAGTTAGTTTGTCCAGGAAATTTGGGGGATGGGGGTATGTTATGTTTGAGTGTCTATAGGAGATGAATTGATGGGATGGATTAAATTAATGTAATGCAGGGTGGGCAGCAAGGTGGGCAGCAGGTTGGGTTTTTTTTAAAGGCAGTTGGTTAGATGATTAATTCTAATTGATTATGATAAATAGGATGATGTTTCCCAAAGAATTAAAATAGGGTGTATGTAGTGCAGAGGTTTGTCCGGGGTCTTGTGTGATCGACGTATTCCATTAAAGCTTAAAGAAAAATTCTATAGGACTGTCGTTTGACCTGCTATGATGTACGGTGTAGAGTGTTGGGCTGTTAAAAAAATCATATAGACAAACTCAGTGTAGCAAAAATGAAATGCTAAGATGGATGAGTGGCAAAACTATGAAGGATTAGATAAGGAATGATCATATTAGAGTTGGTTTGGGAGTTGCTCCCATAAGTGATAAGCTTCAGGAATGTCGTTTGCAATGGCACAACCATGTTCAACGGAGACCTATAAATGCTCTTGGACGAAGAAGTGGTATAATATAGATTGAAGGAACTAGAAGAGCTAGGGGTAGACCTAAGATAACCTTAAGAGAAGTGGTGAGAAAGGATATGCATGGTTTAGGCCTTGTATCTAGCATGGCCTCAAACAAAATTGATTGGAAGGCAAGAATCCATGTAGCCAACCCCATTTAGTTGGGACAAGGCTTATTGTTGTTGATAAAGAGTCAATCTTGAACTTGAAAAAATCTTCCGAGTTCTTCAGCGATAGGAAGAGCTTTGATTAGAACCTCCTGGGTTTCATAGTCAAGGAATCAATTGGATATGCACACCAATCCCACTTAGGCTAGGTCACTCTTAGACTTGATCTCCAATGGAGAATAAAGGCTGCAGAAGTTCTTTCATAATCAACCTCATTTCCAATAAATGCCCCTGTTACAACCTTAAATAAGAGACGAAAATCAAATTTAGACCCCAATAAAAAAGGAAAGGTCTAACCAAATTTTAAATGTATTAGGTATCCTGAACGGACTGACTAGGAAAGTGAAATAGACTCATCAAAGTCTTAATTGAGCTCTAATAGACAATTAAAATAAAGCACTTAAATATTTCCTTAGGGTGTGCTTCTGTTCTGAAATGCATGTTCTTCATCTGAAACTTTTTTCCGCGCCATCTTTCCTGTTTCTATGCTAGATTTCTTGAGCCATAAAATGGTGTTTGGTAAACCTATTCTGTTTTATGGTAACCTCTTCAGAAACTGTTTCCAAAGGTAGAGGAAGAGAAAAAATGATGAAGAGTTGCAGATGTTTGCTCATCTCTCTTTGTTTGAGTTTCTGATTGATTTTTTTTTTGTGAACATGTGTTTTATTTGAAGACCTTTTTTGCACACCCCACGCCCACCTCTACCCCCACTCCCCCCAAAATAAGAAATAAAGCGTTTTGAAAATCAACGAAACAAGGTTTTTGATGTTTCCAAAATTACAGACTATTTCTGTTTCATTGGCACATTAAAAAAGCTGGGTATTATACCCAAGTGGATTCTGATTTGCTTTTCCACACTTCCACTAATGTCGAGAAGCACTAGAAAGGAACAAAAAATGATTATGTGCAATTAATTTGGCAAAGGAAATGTTCTAATGACTTGCATTATCACTGGTTCAATCCAGCAAAACCAGTTCATTCTTAAAGCATAAAATAATTAAGTATATATAAGCTATTTGTATGTAACTGAACTATCTATATTTTAGGCCTTGGATCCTGAGATCTTTCTCTAGCTTCTATTTGTGACACTGTAGGTAACCTGGTCTTTGGAGTGACTGTTCATAACCTTTGGGTTTTTTTTTTTTTTTGGGGGGGGGGGGGATCTTAGAAGAGGTCCAAGAGGGAGCTTCAACTCTAGGTCTTTTGACGTGATTTGGAAAGCCATTTGTATTGATGCATCCTCTAAGCTATAGCTGCTTCCCATCCCCCTATTGCGTACACCCCAAGAATGGGCTTATTGTTGTTACCTACGGTTTTGGCTTTACTTTTATGTCTTCAACCTGAAGAGCCCGTCCTCCCAGGCAAAAAATAAAAATAAAAATTATATATCATATATATATATATTCCCCTTCTTTTTCTCCTTTTTTTTGGGTTTTGATAATAAAATTTAATTCTCCCAAAAAAAAGTGGCATAGATGAAGTGGAGAGGTGCAATAGGAGTTCTATGTGATTGATGTATTCTTTAAAGTCCAAAGGATGTTCTATGTAACTGTTACACTGCTGACTATGATATATGGAGGAGGAATGCTAGGCAGTTAATTATAGGCTTACTGATAAGCTATGTGATGCAGAGATGAGGATGTTAAGATGATGCAGATCCAACACCCAGTTAGGCTTATTCCTAATAAGCCTATGGTTGGATTACACAGGCCATGGGCCTTTTGGTCCTTTGAGTCTGATGTGTACTGGGCCCCTTTGATGGCTCTAGAATGGTGTTTGGATGGTTGCATACATATTTAGTAGTAGTTAGTTTATTTTGTGTTTTAGAGTTGAAACATGGCCATTTAAGGTTTTTTTTTTTTTGGGGGGGGGGGGGGGTGTGGGAAGTGGTCAAATTCAAGTGAAGAACCGAAAGGTGTCCATTATGTTTCAAGTTGCCTTTTATTAGGTTCCTTTTACACATCCATGCATGAGAGGAATAGTTTTTACTTTTAAATTAGTTCTGAGTTAAGCTTAAAACTAGGCCATTTATTAGTCACTCCTGTTGTTAGGACCCATTCTATTCCAAATAGAATAGAACTCTACTTTGTAAGGCTGTTTCAGCCCCCATTTTATATGTCCATCAGCGTCATGGAAAATAAGATTATGACTTGGTTAATCATAATTTTCTGTGTAAATAGCTGGCTGGTGCCTTGCTCCTTTGTAAGAGACTGATCTAGTTTAAAGTCTAGATTGAGGCACCTTGGATCTAGTCCAAGTGTTGGGAGTCCATGGTGTTTAGAAGTCCAACATGAATCCGGATTTGGTGCTTGAAGTCTTAAGACCCTTCGTTATGATTGTGGGTTCAATTGTCATCTTCATCCTCCTTTCTGCTCCCAATTCTTAAAATTTTGATTTCAATTTCATGCACGATGTCTACTAAACCTGCAAGCATTGATTTCTTAGGTTTAATAACTAAAGTTCCTCCTCTTTTTGAGAACCCATCCTACCTGGTAGTTCCCCACTCATCCTAATCACAGACCCTAACCCCCCCCCCCCCCCCTTAAGCCCTGATGACTTTGCAGTTAACCAACTCTAAAGTTTAGGAAACCTACTCAACCTTAGAATTGGCTTAAATTGCTGCCAGCTCTTCCTATAAGACTGCATATCATTCCCTTGAAGCTCCAGGCCATCCCCATCTGATCAATGAAACCCCAAGCCGTTTCTACCTGACAACTGAAATTCCTTTATTTTTGGTTCAGGTTCTATTAAGTTCCAGCCTTGGCCCTTTGTTGATCCCTTCAATTCAAAGCTACATGATAAGATAGATGTGCTAAAAACTAGAAGGATAAAGTAAGAAATGAGCGTATCCTGATTGTTCAGATATGATGTGGAATTGCTTTGATTAATGACAAGCTTCAGGAACGTTGTTGAGGTGGTCTGTCATACTCTTTTTCTTCTCCCCCCCCCCCCCCCCTTTTTTGGGGGAGGGAGTAAAAGGTGATGTGTTGTATTGACAGAGGCCTACGGATGCCCCAGTAAGGAGTGATGATCCTGATTGAAGTAGCTAAAAGAGGTAAGGATGGGCCTAAAATGACCATGGGGATGTGAGGAAGGACATACAAGGTTTAGGTCTTCTTTCTATGTATGAGCCAGGATAGAGCCTATCGGAGAAGGATTATTGATCAGGGCTTCTTTTGACTTGCTGTGTCTATTTTTCTTTTTATATCCATACCTCTTTCCATCTTTGCATTCCCCCCATTTCCTTTTATTCGGGCAGAAAACCCGCCCAAAAAAAGATTAAATTACAGAATGCACGCTTTGGTGAGGTTGCATGCTTTAGTGCCCTAAATTACAAATTGTACACTCAAAATTAGAAGTTGCAAGCTCATCACTTTTCATCAAAGATTCTGTTAAGTTAGGAACGAAATGTCCATATTGCCCTTGTTATGGTATAATGACCAATTGACCCCCATTTAAACTCTCTCACACCCATTTAAACACATGCTTGGCTATATATCCTGCTATTTATTATAGTCCAAAAGCACAGAGGAGAATCTGTCTGTATATCTATTTTCTATGAAGGATAAGTATGATTTGTGTGTTGGTTTATTCAACTCTCCTGACTGTAGCATGCTCTGGCAGGATGAAGAGCCAACCAACTTTGAAGGACAGGAAACTAATGATGATCAGTTGAGTCCTGATGAGGAACTTCCCAAGGTGGTCTTTAATTGCTAATAGAGAATGTATCACTTGCAAGAACTGGATACAGTATTGAGTATTACAGACTTTTGGCTCTCTTATACTGGTGGCTAATTTGGGAAATTTTAATTTCATAGAATGAACCAGAGCCGGCTAATACTGCAGAAGTTACATCAGCCCAACAGCAACAACAGGCACAAGGAGATGTGGAGGATCAGAATCAGAGGGAGGTGGAGTTAAAAGAGCAACAGTACGTTCCTCGGAGGGCATTTCAGAATCAGAGAGGCAACCGTGGTGGTGGTGGTGGTGGCCGCAGGGGTTACGGTAATGGCCGTGGGGGTCGAAGTAGCAGGGGTGGTGTCGGGTACCAGAACGGTCAGAACCAATATTACGACCAGCAGCCTGGAAACTATTATTCTAGAAACTACAATAGCAGGGGAAGAGGGGCAAGGGCTTCAGGTGGGCAGAACTACAACATTCATGGATTAGCAGCTCATGGTGGTCTCAACCAGGCAAATGTTAATTTAGGTTCATGATCTAGCTGGTAGATTATTTTATCTCACCTGCTTTCTGATTTTGTGGGGGTTGTATCATCTGAAACAGTGAATTATTTAGAAGGTGGCTGTGGTTAATTTACTCTCCCTGATGCATCTTGTAGTTGGGTCAAGGGGGTGTTTCATGTGAAAGGAACTTGGAAGGACCTTCTAATTAACAATTTAGACCTCACATTATTTTTATGTTGTCTGCAAGACGACTAATCAGAAGATTGGAAGCAGGGTTTCAAAAGTTATGGACTTTGATCAATTCTGAGTAGATGTTGCATGTGTTTGATTTTTGGCCACTTTTCTTTACTCCCCTATGCTTCTGTAATTACTACTCTCCTGCCAGAATAACCTTCATGATTTCACCTGATGAAGTACTCATCTCCTGTTTCTGTGAAATAGGAGTTTTTCTTTTTTCCCCTTCTTTTAGTAGGGGAATTATAAAGAAGGAGAAGTTATTCAGTTTTATCAATGAAACCCCGATTTGAGTTGGCACTTGATGTCACATTTTTAAAGCCCCTTTCTTTATGGTGTACCTAGCCTAATAGAGTTTCCCCAGTTTATTGTTCCCTTCAGTTTGCCCACTTGCATTCTGTTTGTGACATTGTAATTCAGATGCAGGGTTTTAATTCACGGCATAGTCTACTTCAGATAATTTGATTTGAGTGCATATAATTGATTCAAGATTTCAGTAGGCCATTGTTTTAAGCTGTCATTACAGGTAATGAATGAAATGTAATGTAATACTTCACTATTTGTTTTATGGTAGTACATGAGTTAGCCATGCTATGATGGATCAGAGAATCAACTCATTAGTATAATTAAGGTTGAAGCTGTATGTTTCACTGTACATATTAATGGGTTCAGATTCATCTACTTCTTGGGTATTGTAAGCTCTATGCTTCTGGGTTAGCCACCACCTCAGTAATGTGTTGATCTAGCGGTAATCCCATCGATCATTATATCTGTATGTTGTTAGATGATCCAGAGTTATGTAGCTCCCAAAACCAGAAAGTAAAGGATTTACTTCCATAATAATGCCCTTGGAAGAACCCTTCACGGAAATTATGATTCAAATTCATCTGGGTTCATTTGGCTTACAAAACCCAAAAAAAAAAAGCTGTTTGGGTCCTTAGCCACCTTCGCAGTTCACATTGTCATCAATCAAATTGCAGTAGAAATTTGGTTGAGTGGGTGGATGAAGATGACATTAGGTCATAATAATTGCTAACAACTGTCAGTGAGGCTGGAAGCCAGTGCCTGATTCCTCAGAAAGGGAAGATTTTGGTGTTTGAAATGAGTCTCTAGCTGTTCTGCACTCTCTCTGCTTTCTGTTTTCCTTTTCGGCTGAGAGAATCGAAGCACATTGGAAGGTCATAAGGTATTTAAATTTCCTCTATGGAGTTTGGAACGTTGTTTTTGCCAAAGGAATCAAAGTTGAGAGAGAGAGAGAGAGAAGGAATAAAGCAAAGCTGGTGAAAGTGTTCCAGCTTTAATATTAAAAGTACGCTGAAGAGGAATAGATCCCATTCTTACCTTACTTGTCCAAACAGTTGGACGGGAAACATTCTTTTGTACTTAAAACAGGACAAAAGGAAGTCGAGTTACTCATATTACAAAAGAAAATTGATAGGGATGTGGACTCTGACATGTAAAAGCCGGGCCTTGGGTTGAAAGCTTTTGGTGTTCACATTTCTTCCCTTCTTTCTCTCCAAAGAAAAATATTGGTATGTGATAGGTATTTGACCAGTTCAAAAATTAAGTTGATAAAGCGGATTAGGGGTTTGGATAGAACGGATTTCAAAAATTTGAATCCGACTTCAAATCTCTAGAGTCATGGCTACCACTGTTTGGTTAGTTTCAATTTTTGGAATGAAATTTCTAGATTTATCCTAAAAAAAACTTACTGAATTATGGTTCAAATCTTTAACGCTTTGAAGTATGGGTGAAATCTCTGGTTTCACCCATACCCATAAATCTCGATTCAGGTATTTGGCTAGTGCAAAAATGTGAATCTCTAGTTAAGATCTAGGGATTCACACAACCGAATGAAATCTCCCATTTGTGAGTCCAGAGATTTGACATCTTTGGATCCACTTAACCAACACCCTTGAATTCCGAGCCGTCATTATTGTCATTCACTCTACTTTAGGTTAACCTCACTAACCAAATATTAGGTATTTGGCTAGTGCATTAGTAATTTTAAAGCTGATGGAATGAGTTGAGTAAGATCATTTAACCTATCATATATTAGTTTGTCCTAATCTAACGTCCATCCATTGTTTGACCTTATGCACATAATAACATCATAACATTTATATACTTCGGTGTGACCTTGTATCTTTGTGCTTGATGATTGACATTCTTTATAGAGTAGAAGTTTTCCTTCCAAGAGCATGGTTTGTATTTCTTCTGAAACAACACAGCAAAGATAGACTGGTAAACTATGTAAGTGAAGTTTTTTTTTCCATGAATAAATGAAAGAAAATGGAGTTATCATTCACAGTTGCTTTCTATTTTTCAACTTCTTCATTCTTTCATGCAATTAATACGTTTTATTAAAAAATAGAGAATTAGACTGTTTTCCTTTTTTTTTGTTGATATCATTTCCATTTGTTATTAGAAAATGGAAATTTTGACTCTTTTCCTTTCTTATTAAATGGATGACATAAAGAAATTATTTTTTTTATTTTAAACTTTAAGAGCTGTAAAGGGAATATATGCCAAACTCAATGAAAATTTTTTATTACTTGAAAGTGAATGGGGTTATTTTGAAAAGCTAATCAATAATTAGTAGGTGAAAAAGGTCCTTTGAAAAAAGCATGACTTTGATTTGTAGCTGTGAAAGGAAAAAAAGTCTAAATTGAAAATGGGTTTCATTGTGGAACATATGCTCCATTGCTTGGCCAGTGCTTTTTGATTACTTATGATTTTTTCTTGACAAAGTAATGGAATGGTTCATTAGTTTTAAAATGTCAATTTTTTTTCATTGAAATTTCAAATTATGACTAGAGGCTGAGTCAAAATTCAACATTTGGGGAGCATATTGACCTTTTTCATTATCCATTGCCTTCATCTTTAAGAAAAAAATTCCAATATAGAGAGCCATCTCTGCCCAAGGGGAGCTCCACCATGATTATTATATTTTTTTAACAAGAAAAAGTAAAAAAAAATAATCAAAATATCTTCTTATTTAATAGTTATTTGCTAAATATAGTTATTTCCTCTAATTAAATTTTTATTTACATATTCTTTAATTTCTTCTTCTCATGTATCGATTCCCTTGAATGGTGATGGTGATGTTTTGTATGTTGATCGATTCATGTTTGGTTGGTAATTGGTAGAGATTAAAACAGATAATTGCCTCAAAATTTTTGTTTAATCTTTAATGAAATGAACTGAAGACGCGTGATTCGCATGAAGAGGACGTAAGACATTAATTAGGAACCAATTTTACCAGTTCTGGGTTTGATTAACAAACAAGTCAAATTTTATTCCAATAGTCTTTTCCATGCTCGCTGCTTCTGGGTTTTGCCGTTTATAAAAGGGAAGAAGCTGGTAGTCGATTGCATTGCCTTGCAAAAGAGAAGAGCTCTTCTCCTTCACTTTTCTTCCAGATTTGAGATAGAAAGATTGTGGTCAGAGTATCAAAATTTCTTTCATTTTGATTCGTGGGTTTGTGAGAACAAGGCAAGAACAAGAGAAGGGAAGAAAAAAGGTCTCAACTTTCTTCTCCTTACTCAGGCGAGTGGATTTCTAATCTTGAAGAGAAAGATTAAATCTACCCATCACTCCAATTGTTGAGTTAATTTGGTTTCTTCTCCAAACCAACATTCAAAGAAGATGGGATCAAGTTTTTCAACTGGGAAAAACGCTTCTACCATGGAAGGACCATCGCAGCCTTCTCGTGTTATCTCATTCCATTCCACAGCAAGATGGAAGACCCACTTTGATGATTACAAGGCTTCCTCCAATTTGGTAAAAAAAATCCCCCTTAAATCAACCATTTTCCTTTCTACTCCATTAGGGTTCGGATTTTTTTGGTTTTTTCTACTTCAAGAACCAAAATTGATTTTTTGTTTTTAATGTTGTACCTTTGGTGGTGAAGCTGGTGATTGATTTCTCTGCGACTTGGTGTGGCCCCTGCAAATCAATCGAACCATCCATCGTTGAGATGGCTAACAAATACACAGATGTCGAGTTTGTCAAGATAGATGTTGATGAATTGGTGGTAATGTATCGTATCCAATCTTACCCAACCCTAATTTCGAAATTTTTTTTTAGTGTAAGAAGAATTGAAATAATTCAAGCTGTTCTTCTTTGAACAGGATGTGGCACAGGAATTTGGAGTGACAGCGATGCCAACTTTCATTTTGATCAAAGAAGGGAAGGAAGTGGACAAGGTTGTGGGTGCCAGAAAGGATGAGCTTGAAAAGAAGATCCTCAAGCACAGGGCTTCTGCTACTGCTACCTCCACCCTTTGATCATATTTCTCATATTAATCTTAGCAGCTCACCCTTTTCTCTTGTGTGGAAAAGGGGACATTTCCCTTAAAATATTGATCAGTTTAGAATAAAGCTCTATATCCTTCATGGGTAGTAGTTGGATTTGCAACTTCCCTTTGTTCAGCTTGTTTCAGTTTCCATAATTGGTAGGTGGAGGAAAATCTCTTTAGGGCATTTGAGCTTATATACATGCCATGAATCTTGATATTGTTATTTGGATAATATCTTATTGGTTATCAGATAGATTCAGTGAGATTCTGATGGCAATAGACTAGTTAGTTTTTTAAGTAGATTTTTTTAAATTGGCATGGATTCAAGTTTTTAATTATCTATTGACATCTTTGTTTTGTTTGAGGGTTAGGTTTGAAATTTAAAAAGTTAGCAAGATGGAAGACCCACAGCAAGATGGTTTAACCATCGCAGCCTTCTAATCTAAATTAGATAATTTTATCGGACATATAATAATTGGTAGAATAGAGGTATACCATATATGCATATTATTAATAACCGGAAACGGATGAGAATGCAAATTCGGAGTCAAATTTTGATTATCCATCTACACCCCTAGGTGGGGGATGGGCGAATGCCTTGCCTATTAATAATAATTCCTATTCCACCTTTTTTTTCTCTTTTCTATCCATGAAACATCAATATTCAATTTGACAAATGCCTGCGGAGGAGGAATCCAACCCTCACCTTCTTTGTTCCTCCTCGGGGAGTTGTTGAACCTGTTTCCGACAACCGGAGTTCGTTTCGGAGAGTACCAAAATTCAGTATGAGCCCTCACTGCAACTTCAACGACTTCTGTTGGAGTCCATCTCTCTCCTACCACTCTAGCATTCCGGACACTTTATCATAAGACCTCTCATGTAGGAATTACTTAACTTCGAATCCATTCTTTCACATATTCCCAACAATTTTAAATGGCACAGAATGAAATCTGCTTCACGTTTAAGGGTCAAAAGAAATCATTTTCAGATGCATTTCACACAAAGAATAACATGGTAAAATGCTTCTAAAAAACATAAAGATGTTGACACTTCCCAGGTGTGTTATAAAACGAAAAACATCCTCCGTTGTGTACATCTATCTGTTGTGCACAGCAGTGCACATATATACCAATTGATTGGCTGAGCAATCAAAGTAAATACAAGACTAATGAGGATTTTTAAAATTTAAAATTAAGCTTTTAATCTCAGCCAATTTGGTATATATATGGACTGTTGTGCACAGCGTTTTTCTTAAGATTAAGTTCGCTCTCCCACTAGATCCGCTAGATGCAAGAGGGTTAGGGGGTTACAGTAAATTATCTTCTAAGATACAAGAAAGCCAAAACAGTGGTTGTTTTTCAAGTTTCATTATGTATAAACGGAAATTAAAACACAAAATGTAAGTGTAAGAAAGAAATGTCCTCTTCTAAGATACAAGAAAGCCAAAATAGTGATTGTTTTTCAAGTTTCATTATGTATAACGAAACCTAGGACAACAAAATGTAAGTGTGTAAGAAAGAATTCCAGTCATTCGTCCCATGGAAACTCTGAGGGACAGTACGTTCATAATCCTATATGTATAGGTACATCTTTGTACATGTATATCTCTACAAGATCAAAGCTCTATTTTTCTTTGAATGAAGGATACATGTCCATCAATCACATCCAAAGGTTCAGATTAAATTAAAATAAAAAAATTTATCTCTTCTAAATATTACATCAATTTTTGGATGTGATTGATCACATTCATCCAAATGGAAATTGATGGTCCATTTCTTGATAAAGTTTCGTCATTGGACCATTTGGCCACACAATCCGATCCTCCAAATTAAGCGACTTAATGGGTTTGACCTATTCTTATAATGGTTAGATTACAATGTAAATCTGACTATTAGATTTTCTTAGAATCTAGTGGTTCTAAAACAAGTGTTCAACATCAAATGTTGTTTGAAGCATCCAATGTGCCAAGTACGTGTGCCAAAAGTGTTTATCCATGCCATGTGTGCATACTTAGGGAACAAATCGTCCTCACACGTACACCCATAAGGCCATAACTGATGGAAATATATTACCACAGGGCAATTATATAAGATAAATAAAGTAAAATCAGAAAACTTTTCTTATTACAAATGGCATGAACAATCTCCCTATCGAAAGCTTAGCTGCGTACATCTATATAATGATACACAGAAAATCGGCGGAGTTAAAACGTGTCAGTAGTGGCCGGCATTTTTCTTTAAAGTATTTAAACAGCCCGAATAGTGCACACAGGTCCTGAATGAGTTTTTACCCACAAGATCAGTCAAAGCCTCCATAGCAAATGATGAACTACGTAATTGTTGGACTAAGGGATCCGTAAAGCTACATTCTCCAAGTCATTTTCTATGACACAGTTTAAAGAAAAGCAATACTTCTTGTTGTTGCAGAATCTTGCTCAACAGATCGAACATATGAACTTGCAAAAACGTGCTCGACTGTGTTGGTCAAGTATTGTCTCCAAAGAACAAGTTAGCTCAAAGCAAAGACTCGGGGAACCAGAAACCCAATGTATCTCTTTAAACCTTAAGTAGATACTCTTGAATGCTTACGCTTACCTCAAACTGGAGAATGCCTTGGTATTTATAGATTCAGCTATGAGGTTTCCCTCCCCTGAGAAGAGGTTGAGTTCAACTCGAATTCTAGTCTCTTAAGTGGGGTTGGAAGGGATCTCGATCCGTTTTATGTTGGCTTATTCTTATCCCTATATTCAAAGAATCTGGATTAGACTCCATTACACATACGTCGTTCATTTTACATTTGTGGAGGTTTGAATATTCTCAAGTTGAACCCGAAGGTTGAACCGTGTGATCGAGCCACGGTTGAGCCCGAAGGTCAAATCGTACAACCGAGCAACGGTTGAACCACTGATCAACTCCTGTTCACAACACTTCTTAAAAAAACATTCGCTCTAGAATAACAAACCCCTCCCACATTTATACAGGAAAGTAAGAGACACTACCAAAGCTTGACTCCAAAGAACATCTCTTTCCTTAAGGTATGTTTGTTAACCACCAAACTAGCTTCCCAAAAGAGACACCTATTAGCCATTTAGGTGTTCTTTAGGAAAAGACTAAACCTTTAGAAAAATCAATTTTTTTAATTTTGAAATAAAATTACAAAAATTACAAAAATAACAAATGTAGTTATCATCATCTTAAATTAAAGATTAGGAGGTACCTATTAATAAAACTCGAAATCTAACTAACGTAGGACTAAAGAAACATGCTTTCTAAAAATTTAAGGAAAACATAAATCATTATACTGAATGATACAACAAGGAGTATTATGGTAAAGAAACTCATTTCCAAAAGCATTTCATCAGCTCTAGGAACATTACCTGGTATAAATATTTCTGAAAATAACTTAGGTTTAAAACTGGATTCCTCAACAAAACCTAGTTCATTTTGGTATATTGAGCATTTCTCTAAGGATTAATATGGTGAAATGCATTCAATAATCTTGGGCAGTTGGGCATCCTTTGATTTACTAGAAAAGCTCGAGGGACATATGCTTAGGGTTCCAAATCACTTTTTTGGGGAGTAACATTAGGTTGTGTTTAGTTCCGTAATTTCCTCGAATCGGCTTCAAAATCATGAGTTTGTGGAATTAGGTTTTGTAGAATCGTATTTGTGAAGAAAAAAAACTGTTCTGACAAGTGAATCTGTCTGAAAAACTGTTCGGTTACCCTGATTATGTGAGTAGATTCAACTTGAATCACTAGAAAAATTGTTTGAATACCTCATGAGTGGATTTAACCTAATTAGTAGATTATGCTTTTTGACACCTTAAAAAATATATCTATCTATATGTATAGCAAAGGAACCATTTTTTCTTTTTTTGGGTAAACCGATTTGGAATATGTGCAAAGAAACCTATTTGGTTACACCATTAACCTTAGTCTAATTCATGCTACATTGGTAATTTACGAATAATTATTCATTTAATCAGTTTATTTCGTCTACTCTCCGTAGTCTTCAGTGTGTTTTTCTTTTTTCTTCTGATTCCTTGTTCCTTGTATTGTGTACTATTCTTCAATAGGAACCACTGCAAATGATCTTTCCCACTGTTCAAACAAATTATCACTCATGGGTGTTTATAATAAATCGAAGTCTGGGTTTATCTTTGGGAACTAGAAAGGCACATCTGTTTTTCATGGGAGTATATATATGTCGTTATGATCTTTCAACTTTATCTACTTTTTACAGATATGTTTACTAAGCCACTCATCTCTAAAAATTAGACAGCTTACTTGAAGATCGAACAATGCTTGAATTGCACCTTATGTGATTTCCATGGATCATCGTATGATAGATTGTTGCAATGGACCCCTATGATGGGGTTCACTTATCATCTTAGTCTTGGGGCACATATTACTTTGGTCTTTCTGTGAGGTTTAAGACAACCCACATCAGATAATTGGCTTGGATTGCAAAAACAATAAGTTGCAGTCAATATATTTTGCATACCTTCCACTTTTGAGAACAAAGTAGATTTATACAGAGAGAGGTAATTAAAGCAGCAATTCCACCTGTGAAAAAAATTTCATGTATCTCCTCGTTCACACAAGAGAATTTAAGTTCTACAATGCTCTACTTAAAATTCCGTAAAGAACAACGTCATCCCATCTTCTCAAAGTGCAGTGCAAAAATTGAAGATCAATTCAACACCCAGCTAACTCTCGGCAAAAATGTTCGGAAAAAAAATTAATCACTCAAACCCGAGAACATTTAATATTTAACGGATACAAGAATGTCTAATTGGGAACCAAGCTTCTCCTCAGCAGCCTTCTCAGCCTTGATCCTCAATTTGGTTAACTGCTTCCTCCTCTTGTATGCTATTTGGGACCTGTCCTTTCTTTTCTTCCCCAGCTCCTGAAACCAAGAAAATCATTCCAAATAATTTTGAAACAAATTTGTACATGTATACATTAAAACCCATCCTCATCCCCATGACCTGCAAGTTTCAACCGCTCCCCATGAAGAAGGGCCATAACTGAGTGAGAAAGCTGTAATGACATCCAAAAACATCCTGACCATATTTCTGTAGAGAACAGAACCAGAATTCCAGGAAGAACAAAATCAGAATCTGGTATGTGAAACTCCTGTTAAGAAGATAAAAAATATATGAATAGATGATCCAGAATAGAACAGAACAACCTAAAACTTGAAAGAAAACAAGGTAACCACATATTAGAAGACAAGTAATACAGGAAACGTATCACAGCGAAGGAGAAAAGTAGAAGAGAAGAGGAAAACATTACTGACAAAGATTAACAGAACTTGCATGAGAAAGAGGAAGCTGCAGTAGGCTTGAAGTACAAACTTCACCCTATGCTTGTAGAACTCTGACAACTCAAAAACCTTGATAAAGACTCAATTTCTATTATTTAATTTACTTCATCTGATGGTGAGTATTCTTATACATACCTTTTAAATTTCCTAAACTGAACAAGGTTCAGGCATCATTAAGAACAGTTACACTTTGCACTGAACAAGGTTCAGGCATCATTAAGAACAAAAGAATATGATCCCACACATCAGCTAGGGGGAAGGAAAGAAACTCTTTTTATCAATCCTTATGCGTGCAAGTTACCTAATCTTTGTCATCAACCAGTAAATATGTTCAAGACTAGGAATCTCCACTTTAAGTACTGTACTCTAATTGAAACAATTAAGACACCATCAAGTTCAATTTGTGGATTAGATAATATCAACAATACTGTTAGAGCACATTTTTGCACCATCAAAGGTAGAACCAAAGAAGACATGAAGAAAAAGAGTTGGAAGTTGAGAAAGATTCTACATATTCACACGCCTGTTTATATCAAGCTCATACTTGGCTTATTCTATTTGAAGTGGTCTCCACATAATCACAATTTTACACTAAAAAGTAGAATCTGATTCTATGAAATCACGTGGATTCCAAATCAACATAGAACCAAACGTCTTCTTTTTTTATAGAATCATGTGGAACCAAACGCTACCTTATGCATCCAAATTACAAGTGGTGTAGTGCATTGCATTAAGGTTGGAATAAGAATTTGATCACATAGAAGTGTCAAGATTGGATAGCTCAACAAGGATTATCAAACCGTCCTTTGGATGCTCACTGCGTTTGGTTCCATATATAAGGGGAGAGGTGGTGGAGGGGTTAACCTAACAGAAGGGGGTGGGGGTGGGGGTGGGGGGGGGGGGAGATGGGACAGGGATGCACCGTGCAAGTAAAAACACGTATTACCATTGTTGTTAATAAGTTAAATTTGGAAGATCGCAAAGCCTCCTCCACACTGGTGAGTCTCTTTTTTCTTTCTTTAGAAAAATCGCAAATCACTCAATATTCATCTATGTTTCATCTCTCAATACTCTTTGACATCAATAATTTCGCACAGAATAATCTCTTTGCTCCTTAGCATAGATGCTGCTTGCTTAAAAATCTTGTGGGGGTGGAATTTGCATGTTTTTAAGAATAAAAATTATTTTGTTTCTAGTTTCTTTGATATTTTGACATTAGAATTGTTAATTGTCTATGAATTATATTTTTGAATTTTTTTTGGTGGTGGTGGTGAAGCTGGTGATCATTTTCACGGATAGCAGTGATCGACAACTCGATTATATGACGCTGAAATACACCAATGTTGACTTTGTCAAGATATCACACAGTAACATGATGGTAACGTATTTAGAACGATCGTTTCTTCAGCATGTAATAAGCAATAATATAATATATATATATATGATCAATTATCTGATTTTTATCATTACAAGGAGATGCCTAAGTCACGAAAACTACAGAAAATGATGTGGTTAGCTCGTAGATGCATGCATGTTCACCTAAATATTCTTACAAATGATCGATCCAAATTCTCCCCAAATAGGCGTGGAGATCCAAAAACTATTTTTACACTCCATGAGGAAAAGTAGATTTTCTTTAAAGAAAACCGTTTTTTGGTACCTATTCTCTTAATTTGTGCTACTATTTTGCCCTGATTTCTACCCAGCAGGAAATGAAAGATGAACATGGAGTGCAGACGCTACCAACCTTCATTTTGTTCAAAGGTGGGAAGGAAGTGGACAGGGTAGTGGGAAATAAACTGATTGAACTCGAGGAGATGATCCTCAAGCACCGTTCCTAAACGATCGATTTGATCATTTCCATCTATGAAGTGTTGCTCGGTCAATAATGACTAACGCCTCTTAGTAAAGAGACCATGGGTTAACGCCCCTACACTATATGTAATAATCCCCACCCCTTGGGCTCTTAATATAAAGTTACCAATCAAAATAGGCAAAATATAAATGGGTCTGTTGTTGTTGATGTAATCCTACGTTGTGTATAAATACAAAAGTTATCTTCAAATTAGTTAATCATAACATTTGAAGAGAGGATCAAATGCATATGATGTATAAGCCTAATTTGATGGGTGGGGAAGGCCTTGCAATAGTATTTCAAAGTTTAACATGTTAATCATGCTTAGTCTCAGGATTATTCTACTGGGCAACATTGCTGCCCACGCTAGTTTCAATAACGTCAAGAAAGAAACCAATCATCATGAAATCCCCTAAACACATTGCGCTCAACAAGTTTACAAGAGAGACCAAGAACAGCAGCATAGGAAAAATCTCTCACTGTAAACATAAAAATGCCGAAGCATATCCCCATTTTCCGGCATTCTTTTTCCGGTGTGGGGCATCAAGTTATATGAACATAAGTAAAGCTAAAGCAGAACATAGTAGACACAAGTACAAAGTACAGGGGAGAGATGAAATAAGAGGGTGGTGAACATGTACAACAGTAAGAAAACCATTTGGCCGACGAATTGGATTGTCTTCAGACCAGGCATGCAACCACAATAAGCATATATATCATACTGAATCAGACCAATACGATGCAGCTAGACTGTGTACGATTGCTGGATCGTGTCTATGTCTAGACCCTTCAATCTCACCACTGATTCAACATGACCCTTCAATGTGTTGAGTTCTCGCAACCTGCATCATGCCATGGTTATCAAAATTAGCGTCTATGATCGGGAACAAGAAGTCTCTTAAGTGCCAAAGTGATTAATGTGTACAAATTAAATGACATATTATAAACTGTGCCCAATCAGAGTACAATGGTACGAACACCCAATCAATTTAATGATCTTCAGTTAATTAAGTGGATTGGCTAAGGGTGGGATATGCCCAGGTGACTCCCAATAGAGCGACCCCTAGTCTAATAATCCAATTGATAGCACACCAAGTTTGATCATGTCTGGTCAACTCCAACTCATTCTGACCTGACTATATTCCAAATTTTGAACCATGAATGTATTTTTCACACCAGACTTCCCCCAAAAGGTGATCTCACTCAGGCAGGAGTAATGAAACTATCAAATTACAAGCAAGAAAAAACTGCAAAACATTTTCTGATTCACATCACCTCATACTCAAACCACCCTTTTCTCTTTCCCACCGAACCCCAAAGAAGAAATAATAGCAATTAATGTAATGACCCAGGGAGCCATATTCATATTCTGGTAGTCATTCAACAAAATGACTGTATTAACATCAAGGACCATGGAATGGTGAGCCCTAACAGTACCACCATCTAGACCATTGCTTTTAGATTGACTTCCAGCTCAACATTGTCGAGGCCTTCAGTTTTAGTAAAGCCCTTTTGGCCCCAAAAAGAAGAAAAAGTTTTAGTAAAGCCCTTATATAAACAGCAGTTGGACAATGGATGCAACTAAACATCCACTGCCAGATTAGTAGCAAGCAAACGTAATGACTCAAAACATTCTAACACAAAAAGACAATGCTTCTGATTCCCATGCCCCAGAAAAGAGAAAAAGTTCACTTTGATTTTGCCCCTGCTCTTTGTTTCTACTAGTGATTAAATAAAACAGTTTCATACCTTGCAATTTCAGCTCGTCTTTTGGCCTCTTCAGCTATCTGATTAAGCTCTGTGTAACTGGAGTGGTCGCTAAACATCTTGGACTCGGGTGGCTGCAAACCATGAAGAGTTCTCTGAGCATGTGCCCACTTCAATTCACGAGCTTCCTTCCCAAAATCCTTCTGCCTAGTAAAGGCAATCTGCAAAGAGGAATCCAGTGCAAAACATCAAGATGTTGTCCTAGCATGTTAAATTACACTAACAAGTAACAGAAAACAAGATTCATACCCTTTGCTCGATGACAAGATCCCAAGCTCTTCCACTCAGGGCATATCGGATGACGAACTTTATGAAATCAAGAGGGAAGTAAAAGATAAGATTATAAAGCCAAACCACACCAGCCCAACCCCATCCAATCCCCTCAATTGCTGCAAACCCCCAGTTTGCATAGACTGCAATAAGTGTAGCTATCTGTCAAAAAAACATACAGTTAGCTGTTCTTTCATTTTCACCACCCATACCGAAGGTAAGTATAGAGCTTTCACAGAAAGGAAGGGAAGACTGCAAACCAGTTGGGCAACCGCGAAAGCCACTACAAGCAAAAAGCCTGGGCGCTCCACAAAGGACCAACTCCGAGATCGTGTAACAAATATGAGGGCCTGACTGATGGTGCTCACTTGAAGATATATGGCTGAAGCAAGTTTTCTGAAATCTTCTCGATCTTCTTTCTGAAGACTAGAAACCCCAAATGTTCTCTAGAAAAATTTCCGAAAAAAAAGAAAGAAAAGATCAAGTTAAAACTCAAGAAACTGATTATGTGTTTGAAGTGTAGCCTAGCACATAACCCCTCTGGCCTTTCCCTCTAACAATGACAAATAAAGCCTTAGGATGTTTAGACATGTTGCAACCATGTTATTAGGTACATCTTCAGAAGTTGCTTGCCATAAACTAACATTGAACTAGAACAAGATAGATAATAAACACCTTATAAAAGGGAAAACATTTGCCCTCCTAATAATTCTATACCCAATAGAACTTCTATGAATTCAAGCCACTCCAATCCTACCCATAAAAAAATTACGCTATATAGTATCACTTTCTGTGAAAAGGGAAAAGTAGCCCTCTATCCAAAAATATCCCCTTTTTTTTTTAGGGGGGTGGGTAGGGAGGGGCAGGGTGCAAAGAAACTTTCAAGAGGCAGACAATAAATCAACCTATTTCCTAGAAATCAAAGTCTACTATTGTTTAATAGCTCAATGCAATGGCTTTCATGTTATCTACAAAAGAGTCGACATACTGGGAAGAAATCGGTCCTGTAGGCTGCCCAAAAGAAAATAACCGTCATCATTGCCAAGTAACTACCAAGAACTATGCCTGTAGCAAATATTTCAGCCAACTTCCAGCTGTCTGGCAGAGGAGAAGGCTTCACCCTATCCTTAGAAATTGTCATTATGGTACCTGATAAATCATAGAGAGCAACGAGTCAGCATGAAAAATACAAAATAGACAGAGACCAAAAGAGCACAATCCAGTCAGTACAAGAAGCAGCTTCCACGAAATGGAATTCTGTAGAAATGTAAACATCATGACAATGCCTTGTGAAGGAAGGAAAATAGGGAGAACTAACCATCATTGAGAATCGCAATGATGAGCACCATGAAAGGTGGGAAATCGAATTTCCATATGAGTGCCAGCAACATGAAACCAAGCTGTTGGGTTCGGGGACAAATGATCATATTCCAGAAAAATCAGCTCAAAACCCCTTGTGTCAATCATGCAGAGACAGTTCTACAAGTCAAACTCAAACAACCGAAATAAACTTACCACAATACGTATCGTAATAGAAACTGCATAGATCTGCAGAAAGAGAGGGGGGCACAGCAATTCAGAACAGTGTATACGTTAAGCCAAAGATAAGCTTTGCTGATACAGATAATTTTATAATCATGTTGGACATGGTTAAAACCAATGTTTACCGTGTAATTTTTCATTCTCTGGAAGATTGCCCTACTAGTCAATACTGCACTGATAATAACACTAAGACCAGGTTCTGTCAGTACAATGTCAGAAGCACTACGAGCTGCATCAGTTGCATCAGCAACTGCTATCCCAATGTCAGCCTTCTTGAGAGCAGGAGCATCATTGACTCCATCACCAGTCATTCCACATATATGTTTCCTAGCTTGTAAGCGTTTTACAATCTCATATTTGTGTTCTACACAGAAATATAAATAATGAGGTCAAAGAAAAATAAATAAGCCAATTACTATACCAAGTAGAAGTATAACAGTCCATTGAAGGAAAGGACTAAAATATTACCAGGGAAAACCCCAGCAAAACCATCAGCTTTCTCTATCAATTCATCCACTGGCAAAGCAGCAATCGACTCATCCTTGTTCTGACCTAGCAAAGCAGATGATGGGTACATATTTGTTCCCATTCCCAAACGTCGTCCTGTTTCCTTTCCAATTGCTAGTTGATCACCTGGTAGGAATCCAAAATAAACAACCGATAGAAAAACTGTACTTGACTTTCGAACATTTTCTGCTCCAGGGGAGTTGACCATCAAAGATCTCTACTAATTCAACAGTTAAGTGTATATATCAGAACAAACATCACAATGACATGGAAAGATGATCATCAGCCACGTGCATTACAAATACGAATTTTGATGAGCCTATGGTATAATGTTATCATTCTTTGACATCACCCAGTTTCAAGCATTGTTGGGCCTCTTAGCAGTCTAACTAATCATCAGTCATATATCAAACTTTCTAATTGCCATGTGTGGCTTGAGAATTAATCGGTGCTGAGATATACAAGGGGAGTCCAAATATTGATATGAAGTTAGGTTCAACGATTCATCTGAAGCTAGTAATCTTACTTGACTTGGGAAAAAAAATGAACCTTAATTTACGTAGATGGTGCAATCAGGTGATATAGCCTTCCACTCTATCCTTTATGCGATGGCTCAAGAAGGCAAAATGGTAGGGGATAAAACACACCTGTGATCATCTTCACGTTCACTCCAAGGTTTAAAGCCCGCCTTATAGTCTCTGCGCTGTCATGTCGAGGAGGGTCAAACAGAGGCAAGAGACCAATGAACTGCCATGGACCTCCCAGGCTTTCTTTTCTTCCGTCCGGAACTTCCTGTACATCAAACAAACGGAGAGACCATACGGCATGATAAATAGAATGAAGTAGAATACATATAAGGCAAGAAATAGAAGAAAGACAACAGATTATCACCTGGTATGCTACAGCAAGTGATCTCAATCCACGCTCAGCAAACTTATCAATCACGGAATGCACTCTCCGCTCAATATCCGACTTATTATGACTAAGATTTAGGATCTGGCAGCCATACAACAGATAGAGATGAAGAATCAACAAACTAAGACAGAACTCTATCCGACAGAGTAGTTTTTACCTGCTCAGGTGCACCTTTGCTGACCCGATGCATTTTACCTTCACTGTCAATATATGTTAATGCTGTCCGCTTATCTGTTGGGTTAAATGGAAGGAAGTGGACCTCTTGAATGCCAGCCCGTGCCTTTCAGTGGTAAAAATAGAAAGACATAAATACCAACCAGAAATGGCTATCATCAATATTCAACGAAAATTCACATGATTAATAATTTTACCTCCTTAGGATCAGCAAGCATCCCAACTATAGCAGCATCAATGGCATCCTGGTTTTCCACTCTGGAGGCTCTGGCAGCCATTAGAACAACAGTATCTGCATCAATTCCTTTTGCAAAGACCTGAGTAAACGTAATTCAGGTTTAGATATTCATTATCAAGGCATATGTGGTTAAAATTGACTCCTTAAGGCCTCTGGTCCCCTTGAGTATCCAGGTACCTGGACACAGGAATAAAAGAACTATGGGATACTCAACTAATAACTTAACAACCACCTCAAAAGCCTTATCCCAACTTAATAGGGTAGGCTACGTGGATCCTTAAAGAGACAGTAATTTTGAAATAAAGAACTAAAGGGGGTGGGGAATACAACATCACTACAAACTCTAGGGCACCGACCACATCGATGAACTGTGCCCTAACAACCCAACAATCTGCAATAGGCCCCAAAAAAAGGATAACACAGCGCAAAAGCACATTACCATAATCCAACTAAATAACCACCACACCAAAACACTATAAAATGAATAGAACATGAAAGAAAAAACACAGAATATATAGCTAATAGCTGTAAGATATAGAATTAAACTTTTACTACACAATAAAATAATCAAGCATATAGTCAACTACTAGTAGGATAGCAATTTCCATAACATGCCTTTGTCCCATCCATGACCACTATAGGTTAAAGAATAATTTAAATTACAGTTTCCATCAGAACCACATCTACAGCAAGTATCACACATCAACCAACCTCAATAAGATTCTTGTCAACAGAGAGCTTGTTCAGTGTCAAAGTTCCAGTTTTATCACTGCAAAGCACGTCCATACCAGCCATTTCTTCTATAGCAGTCATCCTTTTTGTGATGGCGCCCTGCATTGATGAAGTAACAGAATGACTTATTCATTCAGGACAATGCGAAACAGGTTATAGACAATAGAAGGACGTAACTATCCACTGATTCCACCTGCTGAGCTAGGCGGTGCGAACCAATTGCCATAGTTACTGAAAGAACTGTAGGCATGGCAATGGGAATCCCTCCAATCAGAAGTACAAGTAGATTGTCAATCCCCGGACGATATTCCCGGTGCTGAATGGGATACATAACAATAATCTCCACTACCATTCCAACAGCAATTGAACAAATGCAGAAGTTCCCAATCGCAGTCAAGACCTATGACATAGAAAACATGGGTCAGAATAAACCCAGCAAACAGAAAATTGGTGGGAATTACAACCCTACATCTGCTTACTTTTTGGAAATGGCCGACTTGATTAGTAGAGTCGACAAGGTGAGCAGCCTTTCCAAAGAAAGTATGCACACCAGTGGCAATGACCACAGCTTCAATTTCTCCCTGCTTGCACGTTGAACCAGAGTACACACCATCACCTGGGCCTTTAGTCACGGGTAGGGACTCCCCCGTCAGGGCAGACTGCAAAAACCAAAACAGAGGAGCTTTGTAAGGAAGATTGGTTTTTCCAAACCAACAATGACATCCAGGACAAGGAAGAGGCGGTTCTACGTATAGGAACCTGATCAATTTTTAACGGATCTCCCTCAAGGAGACGAGCATCTGCTGGAATTATATCCCCAAGCTTAACACTAATTATGTCACCAGGGACAAGAACAGCAGCATCCTCCTCACTCCACCGTCCATCTCTAAGGACCTGGATTTTACATTAGAAGAAAATCAACTTAGTATGAAGACCAATTGAACTGAAAACCGTAAATAACCAACAGGGCACATCAAGAAGATCAGATCAGAACTACTTGAACAGACAGATTTAGCTTATATCCACTACCTTAGCCTTGGGAGCGAGCCGCGCCATGAGAGCAGCAGCAGCATTACCAGCATTGTTCTCTTCAATAAAACTGATAGTCGAATTGATAAACAACAGAGTGATGATACCAACGAAGTCCTGCCAGTCAGGAGGTTTTCCCTGCCGGACAAACAAGAAAAAGAAACAAAAATATAAAAATAGTGGTCTCCATTCCCTCTGCTTGCAGAATTAAACTCTCAAAGCTCCAATCCCCCTCGAAACCCCACACCGAAAAGAGAAAAGAAAGCAAAAGTAGGTACTAACTCCTCCATTAGCAAGGGCGATTGCCATAATTGCAGCAGCTTCCATAACCCATGATAAAGGGTTCCACATAAACCCTAAGAACTTCAAGAACTTACTTTCCTGAAAAAGAAAAACGGAAAAAAAAAATCCAGATAAATTTGCGAGAGAAATAAAAAGCATAGATCGAAATCAAAATTCTGAAAAGAGGGAAGCAGCAGTAAATGTACAGTAAGGAGGGGCAACCTTCTTCTCTTCAAGTTTGTTGTGTCCAAAAATGGATAATCTTTCCTGAGCGGCCTCAGTGGTGAGACCATCCTTGCTACATCTTAAATTCTCAAAAACCTCTTCTAACGGCAAATTCTCCTGCATTCAGGAAATCCAAATCCATGAACACATCATTCAAAAACAACCTGCAACCATCAAAACTAAAACAACCCAGTATCCAGATTTCAGATCTAGTACCAAATCCACAGCTTCCTTCACTACTGCTTCCAAAACTTCAGTTTTATCCGCCATGTCTACTTCTACGCCTGCCTATCTCTCTTTAAATCATCAAAATCTGCAAACCCACCAAGAGAAACCCAAACAACAAAAGCCCAAAATATTAACCAGTCATCCCCGTTAGTGTATTTCAAGCTTTTCAGAGAGGATTTGGCCAACCCATAGAATTAAGACGAAAAGAAAGGGAAAGCTAAGAAACCCAGAAACAGTAACAGTAGAGTGAAACACTCACAGTCACACTCGAGTGAAGCAATCCGTGAACACTTTGAAATCCGGAAACGAGGGTAAACCACGATCTCTCCTTCCCCGGATAAACAGCACAGGTTGGAACATGTACTTTGCAGGTACGATTTCCACTAAGAATTTCTAAGAATTATTTCTTTCTCTCTCTCTCTCTCTCACTTTCACTTTCTTTGCTTTTTCCTAAATTTCTTCTTTTTTTCTACTACTTTCTTCTGCTGTACGAATCATTTTCTTTTTGTCTGGTGGCCAGGTAGGATTTTTACCTTTTCTTTATTTAAATTATATTTTTCGGTAAATGTGAAATACTCAACCACGTAACTGACTCCTACTGTTTTAAACTGTTATAAAAGCTTTACCAGTGTTAGCCTTCCACGTGTTAGCAATGAGTTGGGAGCCCACCCTTATCTTGACGGTTTAAAATGTTTCATCACTGGTCCCATTGAGATTCGCAGAAACGTAAAATGTGAATCTTAATGGTGATAATGCTACTTCTTTTGGTGGGACCAGAAGATAAGGCCACGTGGATATGTTCTACGAGGTGTTAGCCGTGTGTGGTTCCTCTTTCCTTAATTAATCTCTGAAAAGTTACGAGAAAGGTTCAGAAACGGGAAAGAGGAGTCAAATATAGGAAAAGGAAATGATCTAAAGGATCACGGTTCATGGAAATCAGTGATGAACCGCTACAATTCCGGGTCTTGTCGGGTGGATTAGTTTGGTTTGATTTGGTTCAATTTTTTTATTTTAACGTCAGTTTTCAGGTCTAGTTACAAAGATTTTAATTTGTCGCAGGGGCTGGTACACGCCACGTGCCTGAATGCTAATTCAACCGTAAATGAAAATGAAGGATTTAAGGGTAAATATTATTTTTTATTTTACAAAATTTCACGTAACCTTTGAAATTTATAGAAAGAACTCCCCTGTTCACTCGAGTCAGATGAACTCAATATAGGGCTTTTCCATTTCTCCTGCTCTAATCTTCCCCTCTTCCTTATCTTTCTAATACTGATAAGCTTGGGACAGGTGTATTTGGACAAACCCATTGGATTTGTGGTGTTCGAGAGAATGTGTATTTTTCCATTAGGCAGATTCATTATCCAAAACCAGCAAATACCACATTAAAGCAAAGGTTGAGAAGTCAAAAACCATGCATAATGATAACGAATCTCATATCCATTTATAAAGAAGCAACATCCAATGATAACCCGCATACAACTATCTCAAGAGAACATCAAAAGACAAAAAAAGAATACCAAATTGAATAGAAACTAAAGAAAAGAGATAAGGCATCGTCGATGAAGACTGCAGATTGTCGATTCAAGCTCAAACGTGATTTGAATGTGGTTACAAGCCACGAGAAGAAAGATGGGTGAATGAAGTTTAGAGTTAGATATGAACCGGGGCTTCTTTTTACAAATTTAAAAAGTACTAGTTATTGTCAATTGAGTAACCCTATGACGATAATATTATCAATTTTTTATTACAATTTGGTAAGGTTGATGTTTCATGTTTGATTTTGGTTGATTTGAATTTTTCTCCAGAAAATTTAAAAGAATTGTTCCATAAAATAGTGATGAGATGTTTGTTACCTTATCACATACAATTGGCTGTGGCCAATTGTGAGAATTTGATTTTGTGAAGTCAGATTCTCACATGAGTGACATGTGAAGGGAGGGACAAACCTCGGGGTGACAACTTTGAAAGTATTCTACCAAAAAACTTTCAAAGTAACAGTCAAATTATATTTTCAGCTTAAGACAATTTTTCACTCTAGTGCAACTGTGCAAGTTTTGTATTTTCTTTTGGTTAACCACTTCTTGTGCAAGTTATCACTTGACCCCGGCCAAACTTTCTCAGAAAAGGAACTCATTGTTCTGGTTTTCATTTGAAAAAAAAAATATCTATTTTACACTGACAAATTTTCGATTAAAAACTGAATATTAGCTTTTTATATATGTGAGTTGGCAACAAATTTTTACATAACTTTTTTGCCGTCCAACAATTCTAGGGGAAAGTTTCTTCCACTATGGTAAAGGCAAGCTCATAATATGACAACCATTGCTATTTGCTTTATAGATTATAGAACGCATAAGGTGCATCAATACTAAGTCAGATTGTCGAGATCTTGTCCTATCGCTAAGATATGGTACCTATAATAAAAGCTATTAAGCATTTATATGTAAAATTAAACATTTAATTAGTTACTTATTTTACATCTTGTTCTTTCTCCCACATTAATTCTAAGGGAACACGACACTGTCGCTCATTTCTTAGTCGGGAAAGTCTTAGCTACTTTGATAGTTAGGCAACCTTCCATTCCTTCATTGTCCAACCTATGTCATGTGGGTGGATTTTGCTCATGTTAACAGTAAATAATTTGTTGATTACCACCGAAAAACTGAAAGAGGGGGGGGGGGGGGACACTCTCTTTATGGGATAAACATTCATAAATATACCTACCCTCGATTCGATTATATCATCGTATTAATGTGTACGGAAGCTCAATCCTTTGCCACAGACAACTGCCATAAAAAGATGTTGATAGTAGAGTTTTCAAGCATTGTTTGTAACGTACAAACAGAGTATACAATAAATGTAGCTTAGACAGAAAAATATATTTTTTTCCCTAAAAATGGGGTTCGTTATAATTTATGTGTACCGCGTTTGCATCTTTAGGGAATAGCTTTATATGATTATTTAAATATATAGCAGACCCCACCCCTAACCTCAAGAATATTTAACTCTTTACCTAAAGTAGTTCTCCAACAAAGACATAATCTAAAGTCTAGATTGTAGGTTACACTATGAGTTTCAATCTCATAAGCATCTACCTTGTGTTTTTTAGCAATCATTTTTCATTTATGGCTTTTTTTCTTCTTTGTCTCATTCTAAATTCGCAATTATATGAACAGAAGCAAAAGATACAATGATCATAAAAGGTAAACAAAATCTTAGAATCACAAAAGCAAAATTTTACTTTCTAATCTAAAGCTAAGCTAATGTGACATGTCGGGAACTGAATGTTTTATCTTTACCCCCCAACTGGTCTTATTAGGCTTATTTTCTGGTCGAAGTCTTATTTGGTTTATCTAGAAATTGAGCATGGAATATTCCACATTCATTGAATTTGACTCAAATTGAATTAGAATTTCTTAATTAATCACTTTTCTTAAAGTATTTCACGCCCAATTTCTTGACTTTCCCTCTAATGAGAGAGACAAAAGCTTGGGTGGTATGAGAAAAGCAATTTGGAACCACCACGGTAGGCTGCCTTTTATTTTTATTTTTATTTTTATTTTTTTTCATTGTAAATAAAAAAGAATTCAAACGGAAAAGAAAAATGAATTTTTATTTGCAACAACCGAAGGTTCAGATTCCGCCACTTATACTAGAAAATATCCAACGGTGGTAAGAATAAATGTATGGGTACATATGTAATTACAATTTATTTATTTTTACATTCAAGGCTTTATGACTTTTACAATTTACCAAATGAAAGCCTCTACAAATGTTGCCTTACGCCATTTGAATCATTGAACTTGAGTAAGATCCCATCCATTCAAAATTTCATTTAAGTTTGGCAAACTGAAAAATTATACTGCCAATTTGAAACTTTTAATCCACTTCTGAGTTCTAAGTTGAAGCTTATCTTTGGATTTATTGCCTTTTACAAAGATGAGAATGAAGAACAAGAAACATTAGTTAGGTTTCTAATCGTGCAATATTATTTGGCATCTGGCATCACTGATCTCTTACTTTCTCTTCTTTTCTTCATCCATGAATTGATTTGATTCGATTCGATCATACCCAAAGTCGAGCTTCGAAAATGTACTTGCGGAGCTCATCTATGTTCCAGATCTCCACAGCCTTCTCTATCTTTTCAATTTCTTTCGATTTTTATTTCTCTGTTTCAATTTCTTCGTTTGGTATGAGTCTTGAGAAGGTTGTTGTGAGGTTTTAGGTTAGATAAGATATTATGAGGTTTTGTGCAATAATGGGGCACCATCGATCCAAGCGACGACGGGGAAGACGATTCAAAGTTTGAAGGAGATTGTTGATTGCCTGAACATGAGATCTGCACCATGCTTAAAGAGTGTAAAGTGGATCCAAACTAAGCAATTTAGAATAAGGGGTTGAGTCAGGTAAGCCAGAGGGTTTCATTTGCAAATTTAAAAACATTAAATTTTTGAATGTTAAAAAAAATTATTATGTGGATACCTTTGTATCTTCTATCACAACCCTTGGATCTGTTCTAAACTTCTAATATACGTGGTGGTGAAATCTCAACCTTCAACTACTGCAAATAAAAATCAGGGATTGCAAAGGAAATCAGGTGCGAAGGCTTGCTGCAAATAAAAATCAAGGATTGCAAAGGAAATCAACATTCCAGTATGCGAGTTGATAGGGGGGGCCGCGGGGAAAAAAGGGGCGCCCCGGGGGGGCCCAACAAGGGGGGGGGGGGGGAAAAAAAAAAAAAAAACCCCCCCCCCCCCAATCTGCTGAAAACAGGGTTGCAAGGTCAGGGCCAGGCTTGTGCTTGCGACAGCGTGCTGACAAAAAATAATTGTTGCTGCCCAGGATCGAACTGGAGACCTTCAGTGTGTAAGACTGACGTGATAACCACTACACCACAGCAACTTATATAAAAAATGTGAGTGAGAAAGAATTGTCTCTCAATTGAGTTTTCTCTTAAACGAAATTCTACCTATTTTCATGGTTTTATATGTGAGGAGATTGAGGAAAGATGGTTCTTCTATTTGTAACCTTACTATCTATCACTTCTTATGATTCTAGTAAAATATACATTACCTTGTTCTAAACGAAAAATTAAACCCCAAAAAATGAAATAAAAATAATAATAAACAAGAAGTCATTATGTGGGAGCAATTAGTACTATTATAAAGAGAAAAAGTATAGGAAGAAACTTCCATTGGAGTACTAATGAGTTCGGAATATGTTTTGCTTACCAACTTGTAGATGAAAAGAAAGATTAAGATTAATATGGTGACTTTTCTTGGTATACCAAGCAAAGACTTAGAGGGTCTTTCAAATGAAGCTTCTCGATCTAATCTTCGGCTTCAATTTTGCATTTTCTAAGAAATCAACATTACGTTTAATTTCTTAATATAAAGGACCTTATCAATGTCATGTACAACAACATTATTAGCTTCAACTTCCATATTCTTGGGTTTGTTTAATACAAATATGTTCTCTTTCCCTTTCTTTTTCCCTAATTAAATCTTCCTTTCATTAAAAGATTTATTTTTTTGTCCCAACAATGAAAGATCTCCTTTACCCAAAATAAGAAAAAAAAAAACAATGAAAGATCTCCATGGACCACAGATCTGTATCAAACATCTCACTTAATTTTTTTAACCCCATTATGATGAACATAAGATTATAATATTAAATTAATAAAAATTTTATATTCCTAAATGTGAACGAATAAAGTGGGTTGATGCACCTAATCATGTCACATGAAAGAATGATTCAAACATTTCTTCCAAGGAATCATCTAGATTTATAATGTGACCCATCCTCAGTTTCCATGTGTCTTTTGATTATTCAACCATTCATATATATATATATTTGATAAAAAAATTATATATTATATGAGAAAAATAAATTTTCTATTCATAAGATCTATTAAAATAAGGAACAGTAGAGAAATTCATCCTATTTGTAACACATTTTTAAATCATAACAATGCTTTCGAATCTTCATGAGCTTAGGAAGGAGAGAGATGGATCATGGGAAGGTTTTCAAATCTTAACAACTTTTATGTGGTCAGTAGTCAAAAGACTCAAAACTTCAAACTCTCATGTAGTATATTAATTCTAATGTAATGACTAAATCAACATATATGATATTATAAGATATTATTGATAGACAACAAGCGATACGACATTATACGTGTTGATATCTTGAACATACAAAAAGAGATATATATATTTTATTAAAACATAAGAGATCTGAATGGTTAAGCAAGAGATATACAATAAATATATATATATATAGTACGGAAAAAGCAATTAAAATACACGCACTAGTGAAAATGTCTAATCATTTACCCAATAATAATTTATTCTAAATTTTTCTTTTTGTTTGGTTGATGATAGATGAGGATATATGGACCCAATAATTGAATACATGAATTATTATATGAATATCTAAGATATGGTCCCCTACTATAATTTGTTAGTGCTAGAGTGGAATCTTACAACATTACACAAAGGGTTTGCATGTTTGTTACATTAATCTTTTATCTTACTTTCTCTTAATCAAAGCATTTTATTTTTTTTATCTAAAAAAACTTTGTACATGTACTCCTTTTTCGTGACAAATTATTTTCCATGCTTCTTTTTATTTGAAATCTTTTACTTTTTTTATTGTCAATTAAATATTTTTTTTGAGCTTTGTCAAGCTTTGCAGCAGAAGTCTGAAGACATCTTAAATGCTATTTATTTTGTGTCTTTTACAAAAATGTTTATCCAAGAAATGCAAGATGTTGAATGGGAGGGGCTTTTGGGTAAGGTGATTGCTCTTTGTTAAGAGCATTGATGTTTCTGACATGAATGTTTGGTTTGTTGGAAAGAAAGGTTTAACTCCCCATCAACAAGATGATTTTACAATTGAACACCAATATTAAATAAATATTTTTTATGTTATAATTGATTGAAAGTTGAATGAGCTAAATATCAGATTCAATGATTATGTTATGGAGTTGTTTATTCTTAGTTCTTATTTGGATCCTAAAAATGGATGTGAGAATTTTCAAATTCATGATGTTTGCAAGCTTGCAACTATATATTGTCCTCAAGATTTTACTGAGCAGGAGAGAAGAGCACTTGAAAAAGCACAATTGCAACACTATAAGGTTGATGTAGTCAAAAGTTAGATTATCAGAACATGTCATCTGTCAGTAGTTTGTGTCAATGATTGGTAAAAACAACAAGATATGACATCTGCTCACTTATTTATTAAATAATTACAACCTTTATTGTTTTTCTCATTTCTACTACAACTTCAAAAAAAAACATTTTCTGTCATGATGATTATTAAAACTGAATTGCAAAACATGATGAAAGATGATTTTCTCACAGATTCTATAATATTATATATTGAAAGAAAAATTGTAAAGAAAATAAGTACACAATCAATCGTTGAGAATCTTCACGATCTCAAATATCGTCCAGTTCCACTATGATGTTGATACTAGAGAGGTGTTCTGTAGCTTTTCACTTATAATCGAAAACAGAGGATCTTGAGTACTATTTGAAATTCAGAAGAACTACATGAGGGGGCCGTTGAATGGTTGGAAAAAGCCCGGCCCGCTTACGGAAAGTAGAAATGGAAGGAGATGAGTTTCAAGTGAATGGGTACTCTGAGATAAAACCAGAAAAATGGAATTTGATTAATTTGACTTATAAGAATTTGGAACGATTAGAAAATTACAAAAATGAAACTATTCGGTTTGAACAACAAAGGGCCGTTAATCAAGTCCGACAATGAGTTTTCCAATTCTTTTTCTAAGAATCTAATAAAAATTTTGAATTATTATTGGGTAGTATTTGTTTTAAATATTAGTACCAGAAATTTTGTAATTATTATTCGATCCCTGTCATTGAATCCTGGCTCCGCCCCTGCATTCGTTACACCTAATAACATCCATTATGCATTCAGCAATAGATCCACCCACCGTCTTCCCCTTACCTTAGCGGAAATAATTCTTTCGGATAAATTCATGTAAATAAATCTTATTTTTTGTGTGCAAATAATACTTCTTCTTTTTTTCTCATCTAAAAGGCAGAGCATACTCTCAAATTAGCTTTGTTTCAATGGAATTTCTCAAACAACATGACAACCCACTAAAAAGAGAGAGAACACAAATCAATGATACTATTTGGTTTCTTTTTGTCTACACCTTTATTTCTAGTCACTGCAGCTTAAGTGCGCCTTTAGCCCTTCCCATGAGACAATACAGTTCGAGATATGTGTTCAGAAGTAAATTTATTGAATCTGATCTTTTGGTGAACCATAATCAATGTATCTGTCAGGCAGCACCATTGATCTCAACTGCAAAGATTCAAAGAAGCTCCATAGAATCAGCAAGGTTCAATGCATTTCTAAAACCACCGTTAGGCCACCTAAAACCCATTCAAAGAAGCAGCTTCAGAAAATTCTGACACACCTAATTTTGACATTGTTGAACAGAGCAGAAACCCACCCACCCATCCACCACAAACAAAAAATGATGAGGGCTGTATGACTATGTGGATATTTGAGAAACATTAGAAATCAATCCAAGCGATTAAAACTTCAATTTAAGTTCCTGAAATTCTCAAGTAACACATGCATGGCAGTATAACTGAAATGGTGGAGCCTAGAAATGCTCCCACAAGTGCCATTAGAGACCCGAAGAATGGAACAATCAAGGCCACAATGATTGTACTTATCAATAAGAACTCTGAATCATGAGGCTTGTGGGCTTATTTTTATAATTAGATGGAAGCTTATTCTCAATAGCAGACACAGTTGGTGTAATGTATCTTTACCTTTTGTCACTTGGAAGCTTATTTTCAATGCATACTTGGTTATTGGATTCACCAAAGACCTGCAGCAAGGAACATGTTCAATTAGAACCCTAAATCCTAATGGAATTGAAAGACAGAAAAGCTAGAAATAGAACTAAAACGGGAAGATGTTTGATTTGAAGAATTGCTTTTGATTACCTTAGAGAACTGATGTTGTTGCTTCATAGAAATATATATGGAGGGGAAAACTGGATGAGCACAGTATCAGAAAGCATATAAGCTAATAGGCTAATAGCAGTAGGAAACTAGGAATACCACTCAAATTCAAAATCCTTACTTTTCTATGAAACCCAACTCCATCAACTGCTCCAGTCCAGAAAACAGAGCAAATGATAAACAAACGAAGCCAAAACCCCAGTGTCTTTCAACCACACAGAAGGCAAAATTATGAGACCAACAAGTATGGTAAACATTATTTTCCTCCAAATCTTATTTCTGCAACATCTGAGACCATATTTGCAAACAGATTATATAAATTATCCCCTTCTAATATCAAGAATCCAGTTGCAACTAATTAATACAACTCTACATACGTAAGAACTGATATCAACATTCTTCCCATGTATCCAAATGCTAGTTCAGCGATTTCAGGGTAAGTTTTTAAGCGTCTACCAACATCCATGTACCTACGAATTAGCAATCCTGTGTAGCAACTTGCATTGGCAATGACAAAAAGAAGTATCATGCTCAACCATCCTCTTTCGTATAGTGCATATGGAACTAACAATACCCCAATCCCTGATAAACCAGTCTGTTGGTGCAAGAAATATGATCTTAGCTCCGTGGTTCGCTTTAGATCCAGCCATTGCTCCTAAGACCAAAACAAAGTGAAAGTGGGCCGCCTTGAGGACGGGAAACAACTCCTACAATGGAGTTAGTCCAGGCCAACAAATAATAGACTCCATTGAGGAGTGACGACCCAAAGAGATGATGAAGATCATGCTCTTGAAGGGTTAACTAGTTAAAGAAAGTCATGGCTGGAGTGTTCAGAGCTTACTTGTTCAAGCTTGGTGAAGGGTTATATAATTGGTTCATACCTCCAGAGATGGTATGCTTCTTAGCCTTTGGATGCTCATGTTGTGAGATGGAGGGTGGAGATGACTTCTGCCGTTTGAGGACTCGAGGCACAAATAAGGGAGTCTTTTCAGCCGCTAGGGGGTTCCATCAGAGGGGAACGCACCTGTCGTTCCTTCTGCCCAAGTGACCAAGGTTCATGAGGAGGTGCTGAACAGGATATCGCCCCAGGGCTTGAGAAGATCTTTGAGCATACACAGATTCTGACATCTGCAGCAGGAGCACGCATTACAACAAAAAGGGCATATAGCCGCGGACTTTTGCACGTGGATAAAATGTTGACAAATCCGTAGTAATGGCCTATAGCTACGGATTACAGACGTTTACTATACTTCTCGGCGGGGGATCTTTGATGGAACGATAATCGGGGAAGCACACATAAAATACTGCATGTACAAGGTTATCCATAGCTATGGTTTTTTAGTTACGGGTCTTTCTGTAGTTATATCTATAGCTACAGATTGTTAGTTAGAGATGTTTCCACATCCAACTTCTAGCTATACAATTGAAGCGCTGGATATTTTTGTAGTTATATATCATCTAGCTGCGAAAAATATAATTGCGGATGTTTCCGTAGGATTTCTACCCTATAGCTACGAAAAATATAACCATGGATGTTTCCGCATCTAAATTCTACCTACACATATTGTAGTGACAGATAATTCCATGGTTATATATCATGAAGCTACAAAAAGTATAATTGCAGACTCAAATCGATGATTCCTATGGCTTGCGAAAAATGTTAACTGTGGATATTGCGCGGCTAACTTCATAACTACGCATATTGTAGGCCAAAACTGTGGCATATATCTTTTAGCTGAGGACGTTTTCGCACTCAATTTGGTATACACATTGGAGAAGCGACTTACACTGATTTTTCCTTGAACTTAGGCTTCACGATATTAACATACCTCAATGCTGTAGGTGTGGAATATTTGTAGGTATTTCATCCTTAATGAAAGCTATAGATTTCCTAACCTACAAATGTATCCACAGATCATCTATTGGTACCGATATTAGTGTGGATTGTTTTGTAAAATTATAACTACAAACTCTTTATAAATACTATAACATATAGAAACACGGATCAAAAGATATGCCTTTCTTTGCAACAAATATATGGACCCAAAATTTCTCTTGGATATTTCTTTATTTATAGTGAGTTTTCATTTGCCCAATATTATTGTGTCTTTCTTTTCTCTAAATCAATTAATAATTTAAAGATTGTTCTATTCGGTGGGTTTTTCATAACCCGACAACGGTGGTATCGCAGCGAGGTTTTTCTAAGTAATCTGTGGTGGTTGCGGGCATAGCCGAGCTTCCACATCGAGAAAAGGAAAATTCCTTGGGGGGTTTGATTGTTTGGTTTAGGGAGTATCTACTTATAGTATGCTTTGTGATTGCCACTTAGGTGGATCCTTCACATCGGGAAAAATAAGTAAGATATTGTTTTTTATCCTACGGAGGTCTCTTGAAGTCGCAATTTCACGTGGTTTCTTTTGGGTATCCTAGAAAGGTGTATTGGGTGATTAAGTGCATGTCTAGGAAAATTTTGTCTAAGGAGTCTCGGTTTTTAAGCGGACCGCTTGTGTCCCTCCGGTCTTTCCGGAAATTTTCCTGGTGCATTTTGGTTCAACCATATACCCGGTTGGAGATAACTCCGAGAAGACAAGTTTTACGTGAAATAGTGGGAGTTATTCGCAGCCAACAAGTTCGTGATAGAAGCAATGGCAGCAAAAATTGATATCGGCAAGTTTGACGGCGACGAAATTCTCATTATGGAAATTGAAGATGAAGGCATTATTGATAAAAGATAATCACTGGAAGCCATCAATGTTGCGGCAGCGGAGTTCACAGACAACGAAAAGTGGAACGCGAATAGATGCGATCGCTCTTTCTGATTTGCATCTAGCATTATCAGATGATATTTTAGCGGGCGTAGAAGAGAAGAAAACTGCTAAGGAGGTTTGGGATCATCTCATCAAATTGTATGAAGCCAAATCACTTCACAACAAAATCTTTTTGAAGAGAAAGTTGTATACCTTACGGATGTCAGAATCTACATCAGATACAGAGCACTTACATACTCTGATTTCGTTATGTTCTCAACTTTCAACGTTGGGACATAATGTTTCACCACAGGAACGTGCTGAAATTCTACTCCAAAGTCTTCCAGATTCATATGACCCAATCATTATCAATTTAACCAGTAATATCCTCTCTGATTATTTGGTATTTGATGATGCCGCTGCTACAATTCTTGAAGAAGAAAGTAGACGAAAAGGCAGGGAAGATAGACAGGCAAGCTCACAACAAGCTGAAGCTTTGTCTATGACTCGAGGAAGGTCAACGGAACGTGATTCCAGTGGGAGTCACAATCAAGGGAGGTCAAAATCCAGGGGTAAGAAGAATTTCAAGTGCTACAATTGTGGCAAAAGGGGACACTTCAAAAAAGAGTGTCGATTCAAAAAGGGTGTAGATAAGGCAGAGAGACATCTCAAGGGTGCATTGCGTGAAGGAGATATTCTTTACAGAATCCAGCAATGGAAGGCCAAGGATAGATTGGAACATAGTGATGCTTGGATCTTGGATTCGGGAGCAACATGGCACATGACCTCTCGCAGAGATTGATTTCAAACTTATGAACCTATCTCTGCACGGTCCGTGTACATGGAAAATGATCATGCATTGGAGATTGTTGGAGTTGGCACCATCAAGTTGAAGATGTACGATGGTATGGTACGCACTATTCAAAATGTGCGGCATGTGAAGGGCTTAAAGAAGAATCTATTGTCTTTGGGACAATTAGATGAAATTGGGTGCAAGACACGCATCCAAAATGGAATGATGAGGATCGCCAAAGGAGCGCTAGTTGTAATGAAAAGCTGAAAGGGGGCTGCCAAACTTGTACGAAGTAATGGGAGAAACATGTCCTGGAGGCGGAAGCATCCGTTGCATCAACCGCCGGTTCGCAGAAGAGATGACAAAAGTGTGGCATCAAAAATTGGCCCACATGTCGAGCAAGGGTTGAAGGTTCTCCAGCAGAAATTACTCCGGGTCTCACAAAGGTTTCATTACCCTTTTGTGAGCACCGTGTTACAAGCAAGAAAGCATAGATTGAAGTTCAATGCATCCGATTCCAGGAGTAAAAGTGTTCTGGAATTAATTCACTCGATGTATGGCAAGCACCGGTTACATCTCCGGGAGGAGCAAGGTACTATGTATCTTTCATTGATGATTATTCCGGAAGATGTTGGGTGTTTCCTATCAAGAAGAGGTCGGATGTGTTTTCAGTTTTCAAAACATTCAAAGCGCAAGTTGAACGAGAACCGAGAAGAAAATCAAGTGCCTCGGGACGGACAATGGCGGTGAATATACGGGGGATGACTTCTTTGAGTTTTGTAATCAAGAAGGCATCAAGAGACAACTCACGGTGGCTTACACTCCTCAACCAGAATGGAGTAGCGGAGCGGTTGAATAGAACTCTACTCGAAAGAACTAGAGTCATGTTGAGAACTGCAAGTATGGCTAAGTCCTTTTGGGCCAAAGTCAAACACCTTGCACTATGTGATTAATCGATCACCAACAAGATCGATTGATTTGAAGACACCGATGGAGATGTGGACTGGCAAGCCGCTTGATTATTCACGCCCGCACACATTTGGGAGTCCTATGTACGTGATGTATCATCCCCAAGAAATTTCGAAGTTGGATCCAAAATCCAGAAAATGTAGATTCTTGGGAAATGCTTGATGGAGTCAAGGGGTATCGTTTGTGGGATCCCACTACCCACAAGGTCGTCATTAGCGAGAGATGTCATTTTTGCGGAAGAGAAGCCGCAAAAGGAAGATGTGAGTAGCATTTCAATAGAAATTCCGGAGAGTACAATAGTTCAGGAGGAAGAGAAGTCCAATCCGGAAAATTCTTTCCGGGAGCAGAATCGAAAATGAGGAACAAGTACCAGTTGAGTCTACAACCGTCAGAGAAGTTCGACGGTCACCTCGTGAAAGACATACACCAACCGGAGATCCGATTATATTATGGAGAGCAACATTGCATACTGTCTTCTAACAAAAGATGGTGAGCCATCAACATTCAGAGAAGCGATTGATAGCTTAGAAGCGTCACTTTGGATGGCAGCTATGCAGGAAGAACTAGAAGCTCTTCATAAGAATAAGACGTGGGAGCTTGCTACCTTTACGCGCACGGAAGGAAGCCCATTGGTAACAAATGGGTTTACAAGATCAAACTCAAACAGTTGATGATCAAGTAGAGCGGTATCGTGCAAGAATGGTGATCAAAGGATATGCTCCCGAAAGAAGGTGTCGATTTCACGGAAATCTTTTCTCCGAGTGGTTCGACTTACCAATGTCCCGGATAGTTACGGCACTTTGTGCTACGTTTGATCTACATCTTGAGCAGTTAGATGTAAAAACTGCATTTCTTCATGGAGATCTTGAAGAAGAAATCTATATGCTCCAACAGAAGGTTTTGAAGAACCGAGAAAAGGGGAACTTGGTTTGCTGAGTTGAACAAATCTCTATACGGCTTAAAACAGGCGCCAAGATATTGGTATAAGAGATTTGATTCCTTCATATTGAGCCTTGGATACAACAGACTTGCTTCATGGACCCTTGTGCGTATTACAAGAGGTTTGGTAATGATGATTTCATCATTTTATTGTTGTATGTCGATGATATGTTGGTGTCAGGCCCCAACAAAGATCGGATCGTAGAATTAAAGGCTCAGTTGGCTAGGGAATTTGAAATGAAGGATCTAGGACCCGCAAACAAGATTCTAGGGATGCAAATTCAACCGAGACAGAAATAACAGGAAGATTTGGCTATCTCGGAAGAGTTACTTAAGGAAAGTCTTGCGGCGCTTCAATATCGCACTAAGCCAATTTCTACTCCTCTTCCTGTTAATTTCAAGTTATCCTCAAGTATGTGTCCTAGCAATGAAGCAGAGAGGATGGAGATGTCTCGAGTACCGTATGCATCAGTAGTGGGAAGTCTAATGTTCGCTATGATATGTACAAGACCGGACATTGCACATGCAGTGGGAGTGATTAGTCGGCATATGGCGAATCTAGGACAAGAGCATTGGATTATAGTGAAGAGGATCCTAAGATACATTAAAGGAACCTTGGATGCTGCTCTATGTTATGGAGGATCTGAATTTCTTGTCAGAGGATATGTTGATTCCGATTTTGCGGGGATCTTGATAAAAGGAAATCCACTACGGCTATGTGTTTACAATTGCAGAAGGAGCTGTGTGAGTGGGTATCTAAACTACAGGCAGCTAGTTGTAGCACTGTCTACAACGCGTGAGTATATGGCAGCTACACAAGCTTGTAAAGAAGCAATCTGGATAAGAAGATTCATGGAAGAACTTGGGCACAAACATGAGAAGATTGTCTTGTATTGTGACAGTCAGAGTGCCTTGCACATTGCAAGGAATCCAGCTTTTCATTCCAGGACAAAACACATAGAAGTACAATATCATTTTGTTCGTGAAGTGGTGGAAGACGGAAGGGTGGATATGCAAAAAATCCACACGAAAGAGAACTTAGCAGATGCATTGACAAAAGCAATCAATACTGACAAGTTCATTTGGTGCAGATCCTTGTATGGCTTGATAGAGACATAGACAGCATGGTGGTGGCAAGATAGAGACTGGTGTGGAGATTGATTGGTTCTCAATCTAATCTCCAAGTGGGAGATTGGTATTTGATGATGTCGCTACTACAATTCTTGAAGAAGAAAGTAGACGAAAAGGCAGGGAAGATAGACAGGCAAGCTCACAAAACCGCTTCGGGTTATGAAGAACCCACCGAATAGAACAATCAGCAAATAAGAGAAAAGAAGAACACAATAATAACAACTAAGAGAAAAGAAAGACACAATAATATATGGGCAAGAGAGAAAACTCCACTATAAATAAAGAAATACCCAAGAGAGAAGATATTTGGGATAATTAAAGAAGAAGGAAGAGGCATTCTTTTATAGCCTCTTCCTCTCCACATATTCCCACATCAGTCGATGTGGGACTAATATTACAACACAATTGACTGAACTTCGAACTATTGGAGGAAACGGAACGTCCTGAAGGAGCATTTACCAGTTCTTGAGATCAGATCGATGGAATCCTTTGCGGATAAAATACACCTTCGTGGGAGGGAGAATTTGAAACAAGCGTTCGCGGGAGTAGATTTTTGTAGCAAACTTGATATTAAGGCAAAATAAACCGTACCACATTGAAAAGAGTGTTTTTTAGCCGTGTGGATCATAATCAGACAGATTAACTCTTTAGTAGCTGTTAAGCATATTTAAACTTCAAACATGAAAATACCAAAATGTCCCTCAAATTATTTATAATATATATATTTTTTTTATAATTAACGTTTAATGAGCAATTATCTTTTTTTACAATCATATATTAGCATACTATATTAAATAATTTGAGAGGCATTTTGGTCACTTCACATTTGAATTTGAATATACTTAACGATCAGGGGAGACCCACTAAGGGGCCGGGCCCGGATTTAAATACAAATTATATTAATCCCTAACATTTTCTAATTTTTAGGTAAATTCTCTTAATTTTTCTAGTTTTTTCTTTTCTTAGATGTAAAATATCATTGTTTGACCCCTTAAATATTAAAAAAATTTTTAAAAAAAAAAAAAAAAAAAAAAAAAAAATTTTTTAAAAAAAAAAAAAACCCCTCAATCTCTATTTATTCTTCCCTCTTTTTTTTTTAAATAAAAAAATGAGGGTGAGGAGTTTTTAAAAAAAAAAAAAAATAAAATAATTTTATTTTTTTATTTTATATTAAAAAAAAAAATAAAAAATAAAAAAAAAAAAAAAAAAAAAAAAAAAAAAAAAAAACCACCAACAATAAGCCTTTTCCCAACTAAATGGGGTCGGCTACATGGATTCTTGCCCTCCAATCAGTTCTGTTCAAGGCCATGCTAGATACAAGGCCTAAGCTATACATATCCTTTCTCACCACTTCTCCTAAGGTTATCTTAGGTCTACCCCTAGCTCTTCTAGTTCCTTCAATATGGATTATATCACTTCTCCGAACAGGAGCATTTATAGGTCTCCGTTGAACGTGGCCGTGCCACCTCAAACGACTTTCTCTAAGCTTATCACTTATGGGAGCAACTCCCCGGACCAACTCTAATATGATCGTTTCTTATCTTATCCATCCTAGTTTTGCCACTCATCCATCTTAGCATTCTCATTTCTGCTACACTGAGTTTATCTATATGATTCTTTTTAACAGCCCAACACTCTGCACCGTACATCATAGTTGGTCGGACAACGGTCCTATAAAATTTTCCTTTAAGCTTTAATGGAATACGCCGATCACATAAGACCCCGGATGCACCTCTCCACTTCATCCACCCTATTTTAATTCTTTGGGAAACCTCATCTTCTAAATCACCTCTTTTACTTATGATTGAACCTAGGTACCTAAAACAATCACTACGAGGAATCTCTTTATCGTCAAGTATCACCACTTCATCATCTGCCCGATCATGACTAAAGTTACAAACTAGATATTCTGTCTTCGATCTACTAAGTTTAAAGCCTTTTGATTCCAAAGCTACTCTCCATGATTCTAATTTGGTATTAATCCCCACTTGGGTCTCATCAATCAACACAATATCATCCCAAAAAGCATACACCGGGGGACCTCATCTTGAATGTCTTTGGTTAATTCATCCATTACCAGGTGCAAATAGATATGGGCTTAAAGTTGACCCTTGATGTAGCCCAACTGTTATCGGGAATTCCTTACTTTGTCCCCCCCACTGTTCTAACACTAGTCACCGAACCATCATACATATCCTTAACTATATCTACATATTTACTTGCAACACTTCTTTTCTCTAGTACTTGCCAAATTAACGCTCTAGGGACTCTATCATAAGCTTTTTCTAGGTCAATAAATACCATATGAAGGTCTTTCCTACATTTTCTATACCTTTCCATAGGTCTCCTAATTAAGTAAATAGCCTCCGTTGTAGATCTTCCCGGCATAAACCCAAATTGGTTCTCCGTAACTGTAGTTAAGTGTCTCAACCGGGTTTCAATTATTCTCTCCCATAATTTCATCGTATGGCTCATCAATTTAATGCCTCTATAGTTATTACAACTTTGAATATCTCCTTTATTTTTGTAAATTGGAACCACAACACTTCTCCTCCAATCATCTGGCATTTTCCCTGTGCTCATAATCTTATTAAACAACTTAGTCAACCAAACTAGTCCATGGGTTCCTAAGCTCTTCCATACTTCAATTGGGATTTCATCAGGACCTTGTGTCTTGCCGAGTTTCATCCTCCTTAAAGCTTCTTTTACCTCGGACATCGAAATTCTACGTATATAAGTTCGGACACCAGTGCCTTGGTGAAAAGTGTAATCGTCCGAAACATAAGTGCTTGAAGAATGCTCATTTAGTAAACTAGAGAAATAGGTTTCCCATCTTTTCTTAATATCCTCCTCACAAACTAATACTTTACCATCTCCATTTTTAATACATCTAACATGGTCAAGATCTCTACTCTTCCTATCCCTCATCTTAGCTATCTTATAAATAGATTTTTCCCCTTCCTTTGTGCCCAACTTATTGTATAACTCTTCATACTTTCTTTCCCTTGCTTTTCCCGCAATTTTCTTAGCTTCATTTCTATCTAACCTATACCTTTGAAGATCCTCAACATCCTTAGTTCTTTGCCATGTCTTAAAACTAGCCTTTTTATTCCTAATGGCAGCTTGAACCTCACTATCCCACCACCACGTCTCTCTATAAGAATGGATCTTTCCTTTTGATTCACCTAGAACATCCTTAGCCACCTTCTTAATACACATAGCCATCTCATTCCACATTGCATTGGTATCCCCTTTAAAATCCCATTTTCCTTGTTTGACTACTTCATTAACGAAGGATTTAGAGTACTCTCCTTTCAAATTCCACCATCTTATTCTGGGATAGTTTACCTTAGACCTTTTATGTGTTCTTGGGACTAAGCACATATCCAAGACCACAAGTCTATGTTGTGCGATTAAGCTTTCCCCGGTATCACCTTGCAATCCTTGCACAACAATCTATCAGTCCTTCTAGTTAGGAAGAAATCTATTTGGCTTCTATGCTGTCCACTTTTGAAAGTAATTAAATGCTCATCTCTCTTTTTGAAGTAAGTATTTATAATAGATAGATCAAAAGCCGTAGCAAAATCCAAAATTGAAATCCCCTCGTCATTCCTTTCTCCAAAACCATAACCTCCATGAACACTCTCATATCCTCTTTGATCTTTTCCAATATGTCCATTTAAATCACCTCCTATGATAATCTTTTCTCCTTGACGAATTTCTTGCAGTAATCCACCCATATTTTCCCAAAATTCTAGCTTTAGACTTTCATCTAGTCCTACTTGAGGTGCATATGCACAAATTATATTTCTGAACTCTTTCTCCATTACAAGCTTGATAGCAATAATCCTATCACCCACTCTTTTAACATCCACCACATCATTTTTTAAATCTTTATCCACTATTATACCCACTCCATTTTTATTTGTTTTATCCCCAGTATACCAAAGTTTAAAGTCATCCAACTCTTTGGCTTTTTTACCCCTCCATCTAGTCTCTTGAATGCAAGCTACATTAATCCTTCTTCTCCTCATAACATCTATCAATTCTAAGCTCTTACCAGTTAGAGATCCTATGTTCCAAGATGCCAATCTAATCCTATGCTTATGGACTAGCTTCTTTACCCCTTTCGTCCACGGCGCGGGAACCCTTGCCTACTTATCACCGCATCCGGGCGCCGATGCGACGCGTCGCTTACGGGGGACGCCCTAGCTAACCCTTGCCCACTTATCACTACACCCCGGGCCATAGTGTAGCGCGTCGCTTCTTTTGTCGGGGAACGCCCTAGCATAGCTTTTATCATATAAGGTCGAATCCATGAAAAAAGGTTTGGCTAGATTTTTTCCGGTGCCGGCTGCCGACCTGACGCACCAACCCTCCTCCTTTCCCGGCGCGGGCCCCCAACAAAAAAACAAGGGAGTAAAAAAAAAAAAAAAAAAAAAAAAAAAAAAAAAAAAAATATTTTTTATATATATATATATATATATATATATATATATATATATATATATATATATATATATATATATATATATATATATATATATATATATATATATATATTTAAATAAATAACAATGGTCATTAAGATAATACATGATATATTATTAACGTTGACCAAAAAGATTTGTAAGGTTTGAGAAGTTGATTCCATTTAAACCGATGGAGCCATGATCTTAATATCGGTTTATGACTCAAGTAAAAATTTAAAGGATAGAATTTAACTTCCAACTTCCTTATTTTCTAATTCTGCACAACCTTGTCGTCATTTTATTTCTCTTTAACTGCAATTCAGTCTGGACGGATGATCTTGTTGGGTATATATACAAAGTTTTTTTCATTGTTTCCAGCACAATAGTAATGGGATCTACAATAGAAAAAAAAAAAAGAAAAATTAGACACAATTATTGATCACTTCAAGCACTTCTCTTCTCTCACCCATTGTCCCTCCCCAGTCATTAAATCATGGGCAGCAAACCTTTAACCACCAAAATTTTCATTTGAACTCAAGCAAACAGCTTGGCTGTTAGCTAGCCCTTGCATGGAAGAGCATCGAGAGAAGAAACAGAAGGATTCAAAAAAGAAATGGAATCCGATTGGCTTTTTTAAGCACTCTTTACCATACATTTAAGAAAGAAGTCTACTTCTCTCCAATAAGAAATCACGAATTTGATTATTTTCTTCTATTGTTCTTTCAAATCAACTAGGACTAATCTCATTACTTGTGAAAATAGAAAGATTTATTATAGATAAGATAGAAATCATGTTTTAACTATTAGCATACCTCATAAATTTTTGTAGTTTTTCAGTTTCCTCCAATGCCTTAGTCTCCTTGAATTGAACTTTGATCATCATGTTTCCCAAACCAGAAAAAATAAAATTTTTGATTATTATAATTTTAACTGGTATTCCAACATGTATTTATATGATAAGAATGGAAGAAAAAAAAGAAATGAAAGGACATACTATAATAAATTAAAGGGTACTAAGTTATATAAATAAATATCATAAGGGGTAATGGGGCATACTAAAAAATATCACACCGATAATGTAACCATGATGATTTTGCATGTCTTTCACTCATAATAATGCAATGTCTTCATTCACAATAAAATGATGTAATCATCCACAAAGGCTACAATTCAGACTAGACCTTTCATAACATATGGATGGGGTGTTCAACTACGATCAAATATTGTGAATGATCTGAATTCTGGCCTGGATTGTAACCTTCATAAATGACATCTACATTTTTTTTATACTTACATGGTTGCAAAATGGGGGAAAAAAATCTCCCTTTATGCTTGGATTACAAGTGATACTATACTCATATATTTTTTTTAATAACCGTTTATTATGTTTTTTTTGGCAACCAACCATATTATGTTAGTTGGTTAGATAACATAATATTTTCTTAAATTTTATTCAATAATCTTATATTCTTCAATTATTTAGATCAGTTATCCAAGGAGACGGGGAAATAGCTCCACATCACGAACGAACCAAAACTACACATTTGAAATCATACATCCTATGCCTGGAAGGTGGGAGTGTCAAATAGAGCCATTCTTGCAACTGAATTAAAAGAATTGAAACCGTAAGTCTCCAAAGTGAAACCTAGCCCAATCAAATTTTTTTTTTCAATGTTGATACAATTAAAGTAAATCATTAATATAATTAATGTTGTTCCGTTATATTACAACTTTCTTTCATCTTGATTACATCTTCAGGGGAGCTGACCTCTTCACCGAGAAGTATGGATCTTACCACTCTACCAACCCTACACAACATGACATCTTTAGTAAAATGGTTTGACGCCAGACCAAAAGATGGAGACGATGAAGGAGATGAAAGAGAATTGGGGACTTCTTTTTTTTTTGGTATATGGGGTTCATCCGGGCCAGCTTGCGTGCACCTTGATTACATCATTAGGGGGTGTGCTTTGTCGTCCACAAGAGTAGAACCGATGACCCCTCCACTAAGAAGTATGGATTTTACCACTCTACCAACCTTGCATTGACAAAAATTGGGGACTTAGAAATGTGTACTTTTTTCAGATGGATTTATGTTCATCCGATTGGAATGATCACGTGTCTAAAATCTAAAGGCCAATAGGAAGTAATGGGAGGGTGTCAGTACAGGAGGGGCGGATTTAGTAAACACTCCACTCTTTTGATTTTCACCGTTGGATTTAATTGTGAAGAAAATATGCAAATCTTACGATAGAATAGATGTAAAGGTATTTTGGTCATAAAAATCATAAATTGTCCTTAATTGATCTTATTGAATATCTTAGGGAAAGCAGATGCAAAGTGTCCATTTTTTTTAACTAAAAATGACATGGACCAAACCTCAAGGGGTCCAGATGAAAATTACCCTAAAATAATTCAAAGTTGGGATCTTTAGTGGGTCCCACATGGGCTTATATAATATGTGGTGAAAAAATATTAATGTACTCCCCTAATGGGGAGATGATCCAGACTGTCATTATTTAGCCCCCTAATGTTAATCCTGACTCCACCCTGTTAATGAATTTGATATTACTTAACAAAACCACAAAATCAGGATTGTGTCCAAGATGATCCATTGATCATAAATGTTTGAATTATTTTTAGGATAATTATCTATGATTTACTATGGAAAACGATCATAACCTGAACTTTTTGTATTTCTTGTAATTTCTCTTTATTTTCTGGAAAAGTATTCGTTATTTGGGTAAAAGTATTTGTTATATTTTGAAGATAACATATTTTCTCTTTGTAGGGTCTTTGAGCAAATAGAAGAATTCGACCATCAAACGATTTGAGTCCAAAACCTCTTGAAGTCATTCCATGCAGCTGACCACATCAACATACCTTCAGCAAACTTATTAAAACGTCTGTTTCAACCGCTATGACTCCTCTTAACTAGATATCTTCCTCTTTTTTTTTGGCCAAAACAAAGTAGCTATATTCTTACAAGTTACAACAAGAACTCACTACGCCATATCAGCTAGAGATGGATAACTCACTAAAAAAATTTAACCCTATCTTACCACTTTGTGCTTTCAGCTTTGGTTGGGACTTTGAAGTTCTCCTGCAAGACGGAGGAAACCAACTCATGCTTAGGTTGAGATTTGGTGGATTTTCATTTAAAACAGTACTTTGTAAACTATAATCAAATTATATAAGTAAATCATCAATTGGAGATAAATAAGGTATTCAACCTACAACATGATTCATAATCTTGATATATATAGTTGAATGTGTTGCGCAACAAAATGACCAAAAGTTCCTAGACATGTAGCTAAGCTTTTCTCTTTTTTTTTCTTTTTTGGGTAAGCAACAATTTTGTTTAAAGTGGGTAAGGGGTGTTGGATAAGCTTTTCTCTTAAACTATAAACCAATTTTCAACAATAAAGTAGAAACAATTGAAGGCTAGTTGTTGGATTTTGCTTAAGTGCTGCCACTGACGTGGTGTTCGACTTGAACCAAAGGAATCAAATTAAGGCTTGAAAATTCAAAACTCTCAATAAAATTTATTGGTGTTCATGGGTGAGAGAAATTTAAACTTGTCTTCTGGACAACAAAAACAATTACAGAGAGCAGTCAAGTTTTTCAGAATTCAAGAATTTTTCCATCCATTGCAGTTACAGAGTGACCATCTTTGTTTGGTCAGCAAAATGGGAACAAAGCCCCTAAGAGCTCCGGTGTAGATGAAAACATCAACGATGGGCCTTCCTTTTCTAACTTCATAAGAAATTGTCCATGTCCATACATTGCTTTTGCAAAAAAAAAAAAAAAAGATTCAATTTTATAAATAAAATAAAATAAAATAATTGAATTATTATTCTAATCACACCAATTCCAACACCAAGCAACCTTTCAATGCAGGATGAGTAGAGTTGTAAGATATATATATGTCAATGGAGGTGGTGGGAAAAAAAAACAATATTATTTATTTAGTTCTTCTACCTTTTTCCTTGAGGATTTTCTTGGTTGGCACCATCCTTGGTGAAGTATAATGCTTCACAATACTACTTTTTGTCACATAATTATACATGCATGGTTTATGGTTAGTCCATTTGATTGCATTTTGGTAATATATATTACAACTTTTGATCAAATTTGGAGTAATAAATTTATTTACCATAGGGTAGAAATTTTGGTTTCATCCTCTTAATTATTGAAGGAATCTATATCTCAAAATTTTGGGTTTCATCCTCTTAACAATTGAAGGAATCTATATCTCATCAATAAAATATGATCTATAAAATGTAATTTAAAGATAGATGATAATAGATTACATATCAAATAAGGTTTTGGAGGATGTTGGTTTCCTCTAATGCCTTATTCTTGTTGTTTTGAACTTTCACCATCCTACCTTCCTTATTCTTCTTGTTTTTTTTGTTTCTTTCAACACAAATATGGATTGAAAGTCAAAAAGTAAAATATAGGGGATGCTTGAGGATGATGGGTTGTTTTACGTAAGTACCTAAGCTAGTAAACTATAATTTTGTGTCTCTTTGACTCATTATGAATGCATGTCCTTGCTCACGCTAAATTGGTGTGGAATCAAGCTTTTACTTTGATGATAAACAATTAAATAGTTTTTTTTTGGGTAAAAACAAATGATTAAATAATTAGGTCTCACTAAAATGTTGGTTTAGTTGGCAATGACCAATACCTATCAGTGAATATATCAAAGATTGACTCTCTCTAATGGTACATACAATAGTTCTCCCCTCAAAAAAAAAAAAAGAGAAGAAGAAAAACTAAATAATTGACTTACACTCTAACTTAGGCTCTTTTTAATATCAATTCTCAAACATAAGAAGATAATGCCTAGAGGAGCTAATGTTACAAATTTCAAAGAAGATAGGGATCCATCACACCAGAGATGAGGCTCATAACAACAGGTGGAGCCTATACCCCACCTGTACATGCGTTTTTGGTTGAAGGTTTGCCATTTTGTTTGATGACTTGCAAACTCATTATGCATTATTTTCCTTGTCTGATGCACGCCTCTGTTCATGGGATAAGTATCAGTTTCAGCAGTACCAATAGCCCAGCTTATCCCTTTGAAGTGAGCCCACCGTTCCCTTTCTTTAAAGCTAATACTAATACTAGTCTCTAAAATGGATTAGCGGGCCTGAGATTTGTTGTTCGGGCCCATGACAAATCCATTACTGTTCCAGTATCTACTTCCAGCCCTGTGAATCATTGTTGTCAGAGAGGCTCTCTTGCATGCTATTTCGTGGAGCATCGGTCATCTCGTTGTCGAATCGGCTAATCAGAACCTTGTGAATGACTTGAAAAATACACTCGGCCAACGCGCAGGTTACTTGATTGTTAAGATTAATAACTCTTAGTGAAGAGATCGTGTGTTCAACTCTTGCCTATGACATATATATATATAATATTTCCATTTCCTATCATACTATCATACTGTCATATTATTATTATTATTATATTATATATACTATTATAAAAGCACGAACTGAAGGAGGATGGCTACATTTCACTTCCCAAAACATCCTTACCTTCTAAAACTACTAAACCTTTAAGTCATAAAAAAAGAATATCCAAAAATATAATTTGTCAAATAAATTTTCACATTACATGAATTAAGTTAATAAATGACAATTAATACAAATAATTAACTAAATGGTGTGCTGATAAAACCCAAATCGTGGTGCCAACTTCTAACTCGATCACAAAGCAGAAATCTTCTTTACAATCGTCTTCCATCGGTAGGACAAACAATTAACGACTTCACGAGTCTTATCAGTTCATCAATTTAGCTTGAAACAGAGCACTCAGACGGGCTACTCTAGGGAATTAGGTCGTCTGTAGCGGTTATGTCGTCAATATAAAGCCCTTTCTCTTTTTATCATAGTTGCATTTCTCGTTCCGCAACGGTGTCGTGATTTATTAGTTAATTGCTTCATATGTTTGTTGTTTGTTTGATTTGTGGTTGTTTGGTTGTATGCAGAAACCTTTTCGAGCATTGGGCGGGTGAGAGTGAAGCACCGGGGAGTTCTTCTCACTCTCAAAGGGACAGTGATCAGGTCGGGTTCGGTAAAAATGATAGAAGGAGATCGGAAATACATGCGTCGAAGATGCAAGTTCAGGTGATTCATCTTTTATTTATTTCCCGTCTTAGTCGTTTTTGTTTATGATCCTGTTCTACATTCATCGTTTTATTTCTCATCAGTAGACAGTTCGATTTTCATTTTCCCCTTTAATGTCTTTTGTTTGTAGTCCTGTTAACATTCATCATTTTATTTCTTATCAATAGGCAGTTCGACTTTCATTTCCGCTTTAATGTTGCCAATTTTGAACGTTGGTATGTTTTCAAGCATAGAAGACTTACTCGTCAAACAATAGCTTGGCTATTTGTTTACCCGTTTATCTGTCAGATTTTCATGAAATTTTTGTTTTATGCTGAGTTTCTAAATATTCTCTAGCAACAGAGTCACTTTTCAACTTGATGACTCTTCAACTTGTCATGGTTCCCAGAGCATGGGTAAGGGCTTATTATTTTACTGATTTGCTGTCTTTGCTTTTGAAGTTTGTAAATTGTTACATTTTCTTATGGACCTGGATGGTATATCCTCGTTATTGGTATGGAGTGAGGATCTACCTTGCACAGTACATTCTGAAGGTGCAAAATAGTTTCCCACTTGAAACAAGTCTGAGTGTTCATTCAAACAAAATAATTTTCAAACTAAAGTGTATTTCCACAAACTGAAGAGGTTATGTCTTATCTAATTTGATTGGAGGGGATGCGTATTGGATCATAAGACATGACTGGTCTTTGGATTGACTTTGTTTAGGTTCGATGTTCATCCTGAACTGGAGTGTGGAAATGCCATAAAGCTTCCATCATCTTGCCCCTCCAAGGTCCAGTTTCTTCCTACCACCATGCTATGCCATGGATCAGTTGCTTATCAATACTCTTTCGTTTAAACATTGATGGTATAAAAAATGATGATGACAAACGAAAGCAACTATTGTATTGCTACGGTTATGTTGTTATCATACCACATGCTTTTATTTCCCCTCTTTCTTTTTGCAAACTGCATATTTTGTGGATTATAGATGGAAACTCAATGAAACAATCAAACCATCAACTGTGATGTGTCATGTGTGAGATCAAAACAAATCAAACCTATTCATCGTTTTTGTTGTGCTTTACTTTCCATCTTAAATTTAATGCTTTTCCTTTACATTTTGAAATACTTACTCTAGGCATCTTCATTTTACACAGGAATAGTTGTTAAATGCCTTGCAAATTTTACCCTTTTTCATTGGGTGCTAATTGGAACCTGCATGGAGGTAATTTGCTGTTTTACTTCCCTTCTTGTGTTACTATGTGCTTTAGTGCCTCCCATTGATGCTTTTGTATTCGCTACCAGGGGACTAGATCATGTGAAGGCACTAATTTTGAATTTATAGAAGGCATTATTGTTTGCCACGACTATCAGGAAGTCAAAATCCAAGAGAGCATACAGGTTCTGGGTGTTGGATCATAACCAGCAGCCTTTGACAATTGGGCTTTGTAGAAGTCTTCCTGATTTAACCATCTTTTAGGTCGACTGGTGATTTTTGTCCAAAATATTTTAATGATTCAACACTTCCATTACATGCAGCTGTAACTTTTCACCAAGAGAAGCTCTCTTTTGGCTAGTTAATCAGTCTCTGAACTGATTTCGCAGTTTTGGTTGAAATGACACCTAGTGTTGAAACATCAAAATGAGATTCCCCAATCTCAATTTCCAGCTATCTGAAACTGGCCTTGAAACTGAGATTTAGAACTGTATTCTTTGTTTAGAGTTGCCAATGTTGATATTAATTTATGCATAAGCTCAATATAATCATTTTAGTTTATTTCTCATTTAATGTTTCCTCTGTGTTTTGCTCTCACAGGGAGCACGCTCCATCGATCATTTTTATGGATGAAATCGACAGCATTGGATCTGCTCAAATGGAATCTGGGACTGGGAATGGTGATAGCGAAGTTCAATGGACAATGCTGGAACTTCTCAATCAGCTTCATGGATTTGAGGCTTTGAACAAGATTAAAGTACTTATTGTTTCTTAACATTTGAAAATTGCTGAGTATATCAACTCCATTTTGTTGAGGATCAAAGTTCATGGGATCGCCCTGTCATGACTTATCTTTTCTCTCCCGCAGGTTTTAATGGCCACAAATCGGATTGATATTCTGGACCAAGCACTCCTTAGGCCAGGAAGGATTGACAGGAAGATTGAGTTCCCAAATCCCAATGAGGATGTATGTTCCACTTCCATGCCTCAATGATCGTCATTAAATCCTAATAATTCGTCCTTTATTTTTCTTTAAAATTAAAAATCAGAGATACTTGTCCCTAGCACTAGATTCCAGAACAAGTCTATGCTTGAAACTGACAGCCCAACACTGGTCCTACAGATAAGTATAATTTAGAGCACCATTATCTTTACCTTCCATAAATCTAGATGCTGGTATCCACAGAGTCCAACATGTTATTACTACATTGCTTTGCTTAAAAGAAGCTGTGAAATGTTTTAGCTTAGTGGGTCATGAAATGCTTCTATTTACAATTTAATTTGTAAATCATGATTTCTATAGAAATTTTCTAGTACATTAGTTTACTCCAATGCCTTAGTCATGATGCATCGAACTTTAACATCATTGATCATTCTTGCTTGTATTAACAAAGTACACATAGATGGTAAAAGTGAAAAAAGAGAGAGGTAAAGTTGGAATAAAGCTTTGATTTCCAGATGGAGTCGACCACGTTTGTTTTCCTTCGGAAGACGCAGTTCCGGATGCCATCAAATTCTTTAGAATATTTGGATCTATCTTTGAAACGCCGCATTGGACACCTTCAACAACAGAAATGAAAAAAAATGAGGCAGAGGAAATCATACAAGAAGAAATAGGTCCTTACAGATGCGAAAACGGAAAGAGATCGATTTCGGTTGTTGTTCCTTGAATGAGATACAGACCTCGAAAAGAGCCTTGTGGTTGAAGAAGCTTTTGAAACTGAGATTTGCAGAAGGAAGGAAAGAGGTGAGATCTAGGTGAGATCTCCTTCTCTACTCCGAAGAAATCAAGCTCTGCTAGCTGTTGCCTTCGACATTTTCGCAGTTCTCGTCGATGGACTTGAGTTGTTGTTTTTCACTCCAGCTAGACTTGTTTGTGGGGCAACGAGACGTTATGAAATTTTGTTAGTATTTTAAGTTTTCTAGTTTGCCTTTTTATCATCTTGTTTTCATCCTTGATGTACCAATAGAATGAATTGAGCACTGTGTTATTTTAATTTTATCTGCGTTGAGGTTTGTTTTTATTCAACCTTTTCTGAACTTCAAAAATAGTAATGTAAAACCTTAACTGTGGTGTGCAGTTGGATATTGCTGCACCTATACTTGCTGGACTGGACTGGAGAAGCCCATTGTCATAGCAAAAATAAATGCCCTGACAAATTCACTCGGCTGACATCAAAATTTGAAATTGAGTATGCTTCTTTAACTTCTATCTGCTTTTCCTACTTAAAATAAGCCCTTTCTTATCCAATAGTTATGCAATTTTGTTTCTTTCCCTTCACTTTGACTGGATACGTTTTGAGTTTGAGGCAACACTTAGTGTTTGTGACTGGACTAAGCATGCTAATTTCAGATATTCTAGTATTTTTAAAAGTGCTCCTGTTGTTGAATTAATTGATATATAGTTGCTCTATGATGCAGTGGGTTTCCAACATTAAAACTCTTTATGCAAGGTACTCCTGTGGAATATACGAGGCCCAAGAAAAGCAGATTTGCTTGTTCAGTTCCTGAAAAAGTTTGTTGCAACTGATGTTGCTCTTCTTGAGTCAGATTCTGCTATTATTACCGAATTTGTTGAAGCAGCTGGAACAAATTTTCCTATATTTATTGGGTTTGGTTTGGATGAGTCCATAATCTCAAGGTTAGTCACAAAATATAAGCAAAAAGCTTGGTTTTCAGTGGCAAAGGGTTTCTCAGAAGAAGTTATGATAGCTTAGGACTTTGACAAAGTTCCTGCATTAGTCTCCATCCATCCAGGTTATAATGAGCAGAGCATTTTCTATGGACATTTTTTATGGTAATTCTTTTCCCCTTCTTCTTTGACATTCTTAAGTTTCTTATCTAGTCATACTATTCACACACATTTCTCACGTAGACTCGAAATCCGTACTGTATGATGTTGAGCAATGATAACTAGTGTTATTAAATGGAAAAATAATAACTACTTAACCAACATAAGATAATGAATAGACCTCAACATAGAGAAACAAAAATTAAGCTCCGTTTGACCTTTTTGAAATAATTGAGAAACAGAAAGCCTTAGTGCATAATGACTCTTTCTTTTGCCTTTTGTCTGCAAATGAATCTGTGGATCTCTCCCTCAATTTTTTTTATGTCCAGTTGGACAATAGCAATCATCCAATTAATGCAATATATATAAAAACAGAGGAAACTTTTAAAATATAAACAGAGGAATTTGATTATTAATGTAATTAAATGCATAAACAGCTGCTACCTTAAGAGCCGTCAAAGCCGAGGAAGACAACAAGCTACTCAATCAAACGAACAACACTTCAGTCGCATAAATAAACTATTGCATCTGTTTGATTAGCAAATAAAACACACACCACACCTCTAGCACGGCTACCAGGGGATGCGTTCAACTACATAGCCAAGACTTGAAGCAGAAATAATGGGGATCAATCTCTAAGTCAATCACAACAAACTATGCATATTTCTCAAACACAGACCAATTAACACAAAACCAGCAGACAGAGGACCATGTAATGCAATCCCTTTAGACAGGGATTAAAGAAGAGAGACACACAAGACCTACTTAGGCTGAAGAACACTAAAAGACGAAAGGAATTAAAAATGGATTTACCAGACGCAGGAGGAGGGAGTCTCAGACACAGATCTTGGATCGAACGGCTAAGCGAGGCAGTTTTTGCCTCTAAATCTCGGGCTTTATCTGCTCAGGAGTGAACCACCGAAAATCCGTTCTTCTCATCAACTTCTAACGAAATCTCTGAACAAAGCTCTGTTCTTACCTGAGATTCAGCGAGCAAGAGAAAAGAGTCAAGCAAACTATCATTTGATCGACCAAATGAGAGAGAGAGGAGTTTGTTTTTCGACTCTTCGTCTTCCCGAAAGTGAGAAATAGGAGCAGGGTTTGGCGGGAGGAATTAGGGATTGTGGCGGTATATTTTCAAAAGATTTGTGGCTGCTTTTACATATTTGCTACAAAATATCAGGATTTACCGTTTGCATAAAAAATGCTGCAAATAGCATGTTATTTAGTGGGGGATATGTAAAAACCGCCACAAATATATTAAAATTGCCCGCGATTTCCATAAACCGCCACTAAATGTATGTGAATGACCGCTCCCCCCGCTCGGTTCGTGGGTTTTTATCAATTAGTGTCGGTTTATTTTTAAATCAACACTAAATATATCATTAGTGGCGGTTTTTTCTAAACCGCCACTAATTAAATGTCACTAATTGTCATTTTTCTTGTAGTGTTCACAATGAAGTTATGCATATGAATGAGTTTCTAGCTCAATGACAAGCAAGAAAATGACAATTGCTCTATGATTTTCAATTTTGATCTGTAAAGTATTTGTGCAAGTTGAAAACCTTAAGAGTAGACTCAACTACTTCATATTTATGTGTCTCACCATACAGCTTTCTCTGGAAAAATTGTTCTTTGCTCATGTATCCAATTAGAAATAGTAGAGGCAATAAAAATTTTAGAAAACTCAAACATACCATGTACAATACATAAAACACCTCTCTTGTACTCTCACCTACGTCCATCCCTCCCTTGCCATTAATTAGCTGGCAACCAACCCTAATCACCAAACTCTCTCACTTGAACTCAAGCAAACCCCGGCCACCAGCGAGTCCCTCCAACCCTTGTCTCTCATCTTAAATGGCCATTAACCAAGTCTTCTTTACTATAAAAATTAAAAAATCAACTAAGGAAAAAAAAAAAAAAAAAAAAAAAAAAAAAAAAAAAAGAAGATGGGAGTTGGGCATGGAGGGGGGTGATTGCATTGCAAATAACTAGCATGGAGAGAAAGGGGTGCAAAAAGAAAATGCGATCAGATTGTAGAGGATAATTCTTATGTTCTTTTTGCCACACATATAGCAATGAAATCCACCTCTATTTGAATAGAATCATGTTTTTGAATCACGATATAATAAAATCATTTAAACTTAAGAAATGATAAATTGATTGTTTCTTGAATTGTCCTTCAAATCAACAAATACTTGATGAAATACAAATATGATTGTAACATATAAAATAAAAAATTTAATGATCTATAATAAAACTATTAACATACCATATTAATTTTTATCGTACATTAGTTTCCTGCAATGCCTCAGTCTTATTGCATTGAACTTTATCATCATAATTCTTCCATTATTCTAGCAATTCGTATACATATGATAAGAGTGGAAAATAAAATTACCGATTATAATGAATTAAGAGGTAATGAGTTATATAAATAACTATCATTCCAATAATGTATCCATGGTGATTTAGTATGTCTTTCACTCATAATAATATGATGTCTTCATTCACAATAAAATGGTGTCCACAAAGTTTATGATCAATATATTGTGAACGGTCAGACCTGAATTTTTAGCCTACATGGCTGCGACTTTATTCTATTAGTTGGGTAGATTGCATATTTTTTCTTCAATAAGTTACCAAGGGAGGGAGAAAGGAAATAGCTCCACATCACAAATGAATAAAAATTTCACATTTGAAATCATGGATCTCATGCCTCAAAGGTAGGACTCTCAAATGGAATAACTCTTCCAATTTAATTTTAAAGTTAAAAGAATAAAATTTTCACATTTGGTCATTGCTAACTGAATCAACCATTTAGTGAGACCTAACTATTTAGTTGCTTGTCATCGAAGTAAAGGCTCATTCCCACACCATTTTATTGTGAACAAATACATGCATTCATAATGAATCAACGACACACAACATTATAATTTACTAGCATAGTACTGATAACAACCCATCATCATTAGGTATTTATCATAATCCATACTATTTTTTCCTCTTTGCTTTTAACCTTCAACCTACATTTGTGTTGTTCATATGAAAAAAGAAAAAGAAATTATGATGGTGAAAGTTCAAAATAAAAAGAATAAGGCATTGGCGGATACCAACATATGTGGTATATCATTATGATCGATCTCTCAATTAAATTTTTACAAATTAAATTTTTACTGATGAGATAAAGAATAATCCTTCAACCCAGTAGAGAATGAAACTGCTGGAAATTTAATGATATTATGGGCAATTGTATAAGATAAATAAAGAAAATCACACAACGGAATGGTATACAAAGTCAACAGATCTCAACCAATGCAATAGGATTTATGACTACACAAAGCGTTGAGAGTAGTTCTAAAGCTCGCCCAAAGCAAACAGGTTTGGGGTTATTGAAATCATTGAATTTAGAATATGGTAAAGTAGCTCCTGGGTGGGGAACTGGCCCTTTGATGGGTGTCGCAATGGCTCTATCTGTGATATTCATATGTATTGTTTTGGAGATTTATAATTCTTCCGTTTTACGGGAGGGAATTTCAATGAATTAGGTCTATAAGAACCATGAAGTCTTAACCTTTCAACCCAAAAAGAATCACTTAGGATTCGGATTTTCCGACTATTTTGGTAGTTCAATCGCGGAATTCCTTGATCGTATAAGATAAATAAAGAAAATCATAAGTATGAAAACTTAACTCATTTCAAATAGCATGAATGATCTCTTTGTTGAAAGCATAATTGCGTATATCCATCTAATGATACACGAAAAAGTAGCGGAGTTGAAATAGTGCACACGAGTCCTTAATGCGTTTTCACCCCAAAATTAGTCACCCCTCCATTGCAGATGGTACACTTTGTAACTGAGGACTAAAGGATTCGTAAAGTTGCGTTCACCAATCCATTTTATATGACACAATTTAAAGAAAACCAATACTTCTCAAAAACATTTGGGCAAGAATAACAAACCATGCACACCTTTATATAAGAGAGCAAAAGACACCATTAAAGGTTGTATCCAAAGGATATATCTCTTCCCTTAAGACACATTTGTTAGTCACCAAACTTGCCTTCCAAAAGATATACCCATTGACCATGTAGGTGTCTTTTTGGAAAAGACTCAACCTCTATCAAGATTAATTTTTTTTTGGATTTTCAAGTAAAACTACTAAAATTACAATAGAAACCTTAATAATTTCAAAAAAAATAATCAAATTAATATATTTTAGGGGACTTTTTTTTTTTTTTTTTATTTTTTTTTATGTCTAAGGTTCATCCATGCTAACTTGCACCACCTTACTACATCCTCAGAGATAGCTTTATTGTTCTCAAGAGTCAAATCCATGACCTCTCCACTGAGAAAAAAAGAGTATGGAAATGAATCCTGTAATTCATTTTCTTTTGGTCTTTCATATCCTTAGGATACTATTAATACATGAAGATCAAATAAAATAGGCATTAGAAACATGCACACATATGTAATCTTATCATTAATCATGTGTGAATTTTAGCAATGGTTAATCAACATTAGGTAGATAACTAGAGATGCATAACTGTTCACAAAATATTGGGGATTGGGTCCTTCTCAATACCCATTTGTTGAGTAAAGTAAAACTTTTTATCATTTTTCGTTTGGCAGTAACACTATATGAATTACTTTACGTGGTTGACTCTACGTGCATTTAATGACTAAATTTTTTACCCAAACAAGAAAAATCAATTATCCAGTTTTGAATAAAATAATTGTAATATATTTACTAAAATGCAATCAAATGAACTAACATGCTTATAAAATTATGTGACAAAAAATGAAGCATTATATTTCATCAAAAATAATGACAACAAAGAAAATTTTGAGGAGGAAAAAAAAAAACAAAAAACGGTAGGAACACTAAATAAGTAAAGAAACAATATTGCTTAATGTTTGGAATTGATATTATTAGAATAAGAATTTATTTGTTATATTTTATTTTATTTATGAAATATAAAATTTTGATGCAAAATCAGTGCTTGGAGCTATTATTGATATTTTCATCCCATTAATTGCAGCATTAGGTTCAATAAAGTAAAAGAAAAATGTATGCCAGTATTATTAGTTCATTCTTTTCCAATCAGTTATTATTTTACATGAATTTAGAGATTTCAAATCTATGGATTTACAAATGGGAGATTTATAAACGGGAGATTTCCAATCGGTTGTGTGAATTTTTAGATTCATGAAATCTAAAGATTCACCTTTTAACACTAAAAATGTGAATCTATAGATTTATGGGTATAAGGTGAAATCAGAGATTTCATCCCTACTATAAAATGTTAAACATTTGAATCATGACTTCATAAATGGTTTTTAATGATGAATCTATAGATTTCATTCTAACGATTCAAGCTAATTAAACAGTTAATTTTATGAACCATGACTCCATAGATTTGAAATTTATAGATTTGAAATCTTCTGACTCAAGTAATTAAACAGGCACTTAATGAATTTTATAGGTTGTCAAAGAGCTAATGCTTGGGTGTTGGAACCTTGATCGTTGTGTTGCAACACCAGCATACTTACACATGAATTTATTTTGATTCTATTTATTTTTTATATATTTTATTTGATCCCAATCTCTTTTCTTGGATAACTGGTTTGGTTTAGTATCATCATCCCATATCCAGGGTCACTCTCCCATCAAATCTGACAATGTGAAGTATTTGGAAGAGAAAGCTTTTTCATGTAATATTAGTTCCACTAGTGTGGTAAGTCAACTGAAAAATTAAAGTACCAGATGTGTTTGATTTTGAAATCTTCATGGGAAGAGACATGCCGCTATTGGTAGATAATGTCTTAATTCTCATTTAGGACCGTCCTCAAAATCTTGAGGGATTTCTTTATGCTGATTTAGGGCTTCCTTTTATTTCTTTGTAGTTGTTGATCTTGAGACATTGGTCCCGTTTTTGTGAAGCGCTAAATTAATTGGAAGTTGCCAATGGTGGATTAGTAGAGCGGTTAAAAGCCCAACTTCTCACGGGGAGGACCTGGGTTCACACCCATCCGGCGGCACCTATATTAGTAATATTCCCCCACCCTATATATAAACTCTTCTGATTCAAAAAATAATAATAATAATAATAATAATAATAATAATAATTGGAAGTTAGGGTGAGTCCGGATCCTCTACTCACATGGAGTGGAAAATTTTCAATCTACATGCTTGAATGCTTGACATGTATCCAATCTAAATACAAAATCATTTTTCTTAAGAAATGAAAGAAAAGATTTGAATTTTTATATTTTTTGAAGTTTCCTAAAAAGGATGATTTTTAATTTAGATTGAACACATGTCAAACATCCAACCGCAAAGATTGAAATTTTTCCTTCCCATGTAGAAGGTGGAGGATCCAACCCAGACTTATTTAAACACTTAATCTTGATCCGGCTTGACCTAGGTTTGGGTTTAGGGCAAGTTTGAGTCATCAAGGCCAAAATTGCACCCCTACTACCATTACACTCAATTTTTCTAGAGAAAAGCTAGACCCACCTATTTAGTTGTCTATTTATCTTTCTTTTCTTTTTTTTTTTTTTTTGTCTTTGGAAAAATAGTTGGTTGTAAGAAGCTCATATCCATAAACCATTTTATTGAGTGAGGCATGCATTTAATATGAATTACGCAAATATTAAATTGGTGTGATATCTGTTTATATAAATAATTACTCCTTAATTCACTATACTTCATATATTATTTTTTTCTGCTTTTATCTATATACAGATGTCATGTTAAAATACAAACGAGAATCATGATGGAAAAAGTTCAATGCTATAGACTAAGGCATTGGAGGAAACCAACCTACTTGTGATATCTGTTTATATAAATAATTATTCCTTAATTCACTATACTTTATATATTATTTTTTTCTGCTTTTGTCTATCTACAGATGCAATGTTGAAATATGAACGAGAATCATGATGAATAAAGTTAAATGCTATAGACTAAGGTTAAAACTGATATGGCATTGTTATAAGGAGTATTTGGCAGTTGCAACAGACATTTAAACGAATTTATGAGTTTATGCTAAAGAGGTCACCTTAATGGGATGATTTTAGCATTTGGATTGATTTACGAATAAGTAACTAAAAAACAAGAATTATGTATTTTCTTTTTCAATACATTAGTAAAACATGTATGTGCAAATGCACGTATATGGCCAGATATTAGAGGCTTTGAATTCAATCATTTTATGGTTAAAAAATGATGAAAAATAACAATTGACTTCACTGTTAAGATTGTTCTCAAATCCTAGGTTTTGATTTTCAAGTTTACATATTTTATCTGTTAAATTCTGATTAAAGATATTTCTTATTACTTGTTTAATATTTTATTGTGGTTAGTTCATGGGATATAGGGTTTTGATTCAAAACTTTTCTTTTGTTCTCGGAATTATTGTAAGGTTTTCAAAAAATTCAAAAACATCACCTCTTTAGTAATTTCAGTCAAAATCTAAGATGAGAGTAGTAACTTGAAAAAGTACACCTCTAAATTAATTCAAAAATTTATCATCTACTCAAGATTGAAATCCGACACAATCCTGATTCTGCGTTTTCTGAAGCTTTTCTGGGCTCTAAATCCCAGAACCTGTCTTCACTAGCTTGTAGAAGTGGAAGTTTGGGTTAGTCGATTGGAATATTAGGATTCTGGTTATTGACAACATCTCAAAATTCAAGATTGATGAATCAACTGACACACCGATTTTGATTTCCCTAGTCCATTACTGATTTAAAGTTATTTCGTAAAAAAGATTTCAGTCCTTTTAGGTTAAAACTCATATTTATTCATTTCCTAGTTATAATCTTTAGAGCATAAACCATCTTGAATTGGACCCAATTTAGATTTGATTTCACCAGAAAATGGCTTACGTTCCTTATTCTTGATTCTGAGTTTTAATACCTAAAGGTATGGGAGGGGCTGAAACTGAATTTAATAAAAATAAAAACTTTCACATTTTCATTTTATCATAGGAGTATGGTGACCATTTGGCGTGACAAATTTGAGTAGGATAAGTTAAGATCGGTCTTAGTTAAATATTCAATCTCAATCAGGCTTAGATCTACCTTAAGTCTTTAATCATGAACCTAAGTTCGGGCTCAGGACAAGTTTGAACCATCAGATCGAAACTTGTATCTCTACTACTATTAATCTCAACTGTTTTAGGGGTACGCTAGAACCAACTATTTAGTTGCTTGCCATTAAGCAAGAAATTTGTACCCATATATCATTTTATTGTGAGTATGGCTTGCATTAAGTATGAATCGAACACACACTAAATTGTGTAATTTATTGATGCAATATTTGTTTATATAAATATTAATTGCTCCTTAATTCACTATATTCCATATATTATTATTTTATGCTTTTATCTATCTATATAAGCGATATTAAAATACAAGCAAGAATTATAGTAATTAACTTCAATAATCTTATAGACTAAGGCATTGGAAGAAACCAACCAACTACAAAAAAATATTTGGTATGTGGATGTTTTTATTATAGATCTTTGAATTTCTATCTAATATAATATTTTCATTTTTTTTATCGTGTATTTCTCATAAAATATCTATCAATATTTGACAACTTCTATTTTTTCTTTTTATAAATTTTCTTTTATCGTTATTAGATTGCACCCCGTGAAAGCATATATATGATGGTATTATGGAAAATGTAAAAAGTTAGTCTTGTCTCATTCTTTTTACCCACCAGAACGAGGTACGAGGTTTGTCTTGTTTAAATTAAACTTATATATATTCTTTTATTCAGTTTATTATAGGGATGTTATATATTCTATCCCAAATCGTTGTCTTTTTCCCATGCAGAAATAATTACTAGGAAACAAGAGTGATTCTTTTTTTTTCTTTCTTTTTCTTTCTTTTGTGGTTTGCCAAAATCGATGGTTCGATCCGCATCGCACACCTGGCTGTGGTGGGTGAGTCTCCCAACTCAAAAGCATCCACAAGGATTCCATACCGAAACCTTGTTTAAGCGAACCAAGCTGCTTACCACTTGGACCAACCCCCTTGGTTCATGATTTTATCTTTAATAAATATTAAAATCTTATTTCTTAAATTAAAAAAAAAAATTTGGTAGACTAGTGAAACATTAACCATGGCCAAAATAATGATGCTTCAAGATCCATAGCTGCAAAAATATATTATCTTCCAATTATGATTGTTTTTTAGAGTTAGATCATGGATTTTGATTTTCAGGTTTTCATCTTTCTTCGTTGATACTTGTTGAAGGTATTCATTAACAAAGATGCTTTATATATAGGGTTTTATTTTAAATCCCTCTTTGAAGGACGTTTAAAGTTTTTTTTTTTTTTTTTATTTTAATAAATTTTTTTTTTCTTTCTTTTTGTTGGCCCAATTTCTTATTTGCCCACATAAGTGGCTAATATTACATGTTGCCGAATTCGGCAAACTTGGAACATTACAAAAAACTCAACGTTAGTTTCCTGTTAACTTTGAATTTGAAATTACTGATGGGTGAAAGATATATATAATTTTTTTTTTATTTTACAAAGTTTCATTTTATATTTTTAAATTTATAAAAAAAACCTATTAACTTTGAATTGATATTATTAGGATAAGAACCTAATTATTTTATTTTATTTTATTTATAAAATATATATCTTTATGCAAAATCGGTGCTTGGAGCTATTGTTGATATTTTCAGCCCTGCCAGTTGTAGCACTAGGTTCAATAAAATAAAATAAATATGTATGCCAGTATTAATAGTTCCTACTTCCTACTTCCTTCAATCATTTATCCTAGATTATTATTTTAAGAGTTGGCTCCGAAAATTAATCTGGTGAAAATTAATCTGCTCCTTCGTTGGAACTTTGATATATTTTGATGCTTCCGTGTTGGAAACTTTGATTATTTTGTTGCAACACCATCATATCTACATAGAAATTTATTTTGATTCTATTTACTTTTTTGTATTTTTCAGTTGATCATAATCTCTTGTATTTTCTTGGATAATTAGTTTGGTTTATCATCATCATCCCATATATCTAGGATCTCTTGGCAAAACTGACAATGTGAAGATTTGGAAGAGAAAGCATTTGGAAAATAATTTTGCAATTTCTATGACAAGTCAACTGATAAACTGAAAATTTAAAGTTTTTTTTTTTTTTTTTTTTTGGAAAACTAGCTTGTTACTATGAGGTGGCCGGGTGGAAATTAAATTACTAATATATGCCACCAAGAGGGTGCTAACCCAGGATCTTCCCATGGGAGGGTGGATGTTTAACCGCTAAACTAACTCATCATTGGCCTGAAAATTTAAAGAGTTCTAAATGGGTTTGACTTTAAACTCTTTATGAGAGAGACATGTCACTATTGGTAGATAATGTCTTAACTCTCATTCAGAAAAATTTTGAATAATTTTCTTACACTGATTTAGGGCTCCTTTTATAAATTGATTGGAAGTGATGGTTATGAAAGTGGCGGCCTTTACTTTTTTGGTTTCTCAATTTTTATAAAAATAAATAGAAATTGCTTGTGTTTTTCTTTTTTTTTTTTTATTTTCTAGTTTATGTATACGACAGAGGTAGCTTCTGTGGCATTCGAGCTTGATGGTATTTGGTGGATCAAAATTCCATCATGTTTGCAGGTTGGGATTATAACTATGAACGAAGTGACTCAACTTAGAGCTCTCTCTTCCTCTCACATAATGGAGCCCTAAAATGAATGAACTACAAAACGAAACTTATGTAGGAGATAAGAATAACTTCTTTCCATTTCTTTGGTTGTCAGATTCATCCGGTTTTCAGATTTTCAGGTGAATCGAGTGAACATGTATTTTTAATTTTTTTGTAAAATTGAAAAAATTAAAGAAAGTTTCGTAAAAATTTAAAAAAAAATGTATTTTTCTTCAACTCATGGACAAAATGGTAATTTTAAATTCAAAGTTAACTGATCTCTTTTGTAAATTTGAAAAGTTTAAATGAAGTTTTGTAAAAAATTTTAAAAAAAATTATATTTTCATCCACAAAATGGTAATTTCAAATTGAAAATTAACAAAAAACTAACCTAGAGTTTTTTTGTTATATTCAAAGTTTACCTGTTAGACAACATGTAATATTGACCACTTAAGTGAGTTAGTAAAAGTTTGGATCCAACTTAAGTTGAAATATATATATATATAATTTATTGGTATATAAAAAAATAGAAAAAACAACGGTTCCTCAAAGAAGAAGTTACAGTAAAACTCTATGCATAAGGCACATTTGTTAAGGAATACTTGAATACTTTCAATAAGATTCAAGGGAGGAAAAATGTAAGCGTAAAAGCAAAATCCATGTCTCAAACCCTAGAAAATAATCATAATTGGAAGATAATATATTTTCATGGCTATGGGTTTTAAAGTCTCACTACATCTGCAATGGTGATATGATGTTTTACTTGTAAAACTAAAAAAAAAAATCACCGTAGATTTTATTATTATTATTACTTTATTATTTATTATTTTTTTAAGAAAGAAAGACTTTTTTAAAGGTAAAAATTAACCATGAGTACAACCAAGACTTAAAAGCATCAAACAACTCTTACCTAAAAAAAAAGCATCAAACCACTTTAGCATATCTTCAGTAAGCTCTTCAAAATGTTCATCTAGTGTAGTTGACCACTTTAGCATACCTTCAGTAAGCTCTTCAAAATGTTCATCTAACGTAGTTGACCACTTTAGCATACCTTCTTTAAGCTCTTCAAAATAATAAATTTATCTAATGTAGGGATCGATCATGCTTGGTTTTCCCTTCAGAAGGCTTTCTCAACTGAGAGGTACTAGAGATTCATTACTTAATCTCCGTCTTCTTTTAGTATCATCTTCCAGATTCAAAACAAATGCCACAAACCAACTTTCACTCCCTGTAGATTACTTTGTGAATTCATGTGGGTTGTCACCAGAATCAGCTCTCAAAACCTCCTAGTATACTAATCTCAAGACCACCACTAATCAGACTCTGTTCCTGCATTATCAAACAAAATCTACAGGTTCTTAGGACTGATGACAAAACCCTGGATCCTAAGATGGCTTTGTACAGAAACTAACCTGGATGTTTATTCTTCTTTGTTATAGGGGAGTATGGATTTGATCAGAAAAGTGGTAAACCTCTTCACTTTAAAGGTAGCATCTTCCATAAAATTTACCTGGCTACAATCATTGTGGGAGGGGACATAATTAACGGAGATAGGAGCGGAGGAGCTTCTATCTACACTAGAAACTTCAACTAACTTCTCTTGCTATTTTGTGCTCTCAGCGTTGATTGGGACTTTGCGCCTAGATTGAGATGGTCACAGATAAATTTATGGCATCATCCCCTCCAAAGCCTATTAGGGCCAAAATTTAGGCCATCATCTGATTGCAGGCTCATAGATACATTGCAACCCCTATCGATTCTCTGTAAAAAACAGTAACTTTGGTGGAGTGTATAGGAAAATAACAGCGATTTAGGATAGAATATATAACATCCCTGTAATAAACTAGAAACTGTTAGATTTAAATTGATTGAAAAAAAAAAAAAACATGTAACTTTAATTTAAACAGGACAAACCAGTCGCTCTAGTGTGTAAAAGAATGAGACAATACTATGTATCTGAACGTTTTACATTTTTGATAATACTATCATATATACTATCACAGAGTGCAATCTAATCACAATAAAATAAAATTTATAAAAAAGAAAATAGAAGTTGATAAATATTGATAGATATTTTATGAGAAACATATGATAACAAAATGAAGATATTATATGAGATAGAAATTCAAAGATTTATAATAAAAAACATCCACATACCAAACAATTTTTTGTAGTAGATTGGTTTCTTCCAATGCCTTAGTCTGCAGCATTATTGAAGTTTATCATTATAATTTTTTCAAAGATAAAGCGTAAAAAAAATAATGTATGGAATATAATGAATTAAGGAGCAATTAATCATTTATATAAACAAATATCACACTAATAAAGTACACTAATTTAGTGTGTGCTTAATTCATGCTTAATGCATGCCATACTCACAATAAATTGATGCATAGGTACCAACTTCTTGCTTAATGACAAGCAACTAAATAGTTGGGTCTAGCATACCCAAAAAAGTTGAGAGTAACGGTGGTAGAGATTCAAGTTTGGATTTGACGGTTCAAACTTGCCCTGAGCCCGAACTTGGGTTCATGATTATGGGCTTGAGGGTAGATCTAAGGCCCGATCAAGATTGAGTGTTTAACTAAAACCGATCCTAACTTACCCTAAGTCAAACTTGTCATGCAAAATAGTCACTTTCCTTTGATGATAAAGTGGAAATGTGAAAGTTTTTATTTTCGTTGAAAATCAGTTTCAGCCCTCCCATACCTTAGGTATTAAAACTAGAATCAAGAATAAGGAACGTAAGCCTTTTTCTTGTGAAGATCAATCCAAATTCGGAGTCAGTTGATTCTCCAATCTTGAATTTTGAGAAGTTGCTTTACCACCACAAATTATAGAGGCCCTGAGTTTGGGTGATGGAATTTTTTTTACTTATTTTTTTATATATATTTTTACCTGTGGGGCCCACCGATTTTGTGGTGGTAAAACCGTCGGAGAGCACGGACCCCAAACGGGTTGATGATCTGGATTCCATTTTCTCAGCTTCCTATTCCTTGACCATCCCTTTAATGAGTTTATCGAGAGAAAAAAAAATGTTTAGGGAAAAATATAATGTTACAAAAAAGGTGTCAATACACGTAAGCACCATGATCCATTTTCAACTTATCCCACATGGACGAAGTCATGGGATTATAGACCATTTTTCGACACGACATCGAGCATCCACCACCCCCAACGGGATTTTTGTGTGGAGTTAAAGGGTGAGGGTTTAGTTGTAAATATAATTTTTTTGTTTTTACATTCAAGGGTTTTAAAAGTTTGTAAATTTACAAAATAAAACTCCTCACTCTACCGGTCGTCTGTGAACCATTTTCTGGTTTCGCCCTAGTTAAATCCCTATTTTTCTCTCCACCGACTCCTCTGGCGGGCTCTTGCGGCGTCAATGGATAGGGGAGTACCAAACAATTTAATCTTTCGGCGTCAATGGAAAAGGAGTACTAAACAATTTAACCTAAGGACCCTTCGTCTTTGGCAAACCACCTTCTAACTAATTCCTATTAAATAATTTTAATATAATTATACTACCCTTTGTGCGATCCTCACCTAAATTTCATGGATAAAAAAAGTGATTCTAGCAGCATTACTCATTTTCTAGAGTTACACTACTCAAAAACGAAGAATTAATCACTTTTAACGGATTTGTCTGAAATCTCATTCACATGCATCATTGAAGTGGAATCAAAATCCGATAAACCAATAGAAGAGAAATCTTCACTACTGCTTCACCTGCAGCAATCCACAAAAGCAGCTGGCCGGCCGGAAAAGAGAAAAGTAGGGTGGTCGGATTCTGAAAGGCCATTCCAGAATTCCCAAGCTTCTCTTTTCTGACCAAAAGATAAACTCAACACACGTACTTTCCACCACACTACCTCTACCCATTTGAGGAAAAAGTTGCAGAATCGATCGAGGAAAAAAAAAAAGAAAGAGAGAAAGGGGACAAAGTGAATCATTTCTACTGTCTTCCACAAATCAACATTTAACGAACTAAAAAAGTGAGAGATTTCTTGGATTATTTCCTTATTTCCGCAAGAATTGTTAATTTATCTTATTTCTAATCACATTAATGGTAAACAAAAGGAAAATAAAAATGACAATTTTATCAGGAAATTACAGATCATTCTACAGCTACAGCTAGAATGAGAGCAGTATAGTCAATAGTATTCTGTTCCAGAGAATGATAGCAGAGTACAGGACTTCAGTGGGATACAGAGTTGCAGACCCTTCATTCTAGAAACCCTTCTTGTCATCTTCTTTCTTATCGTCCATCGGGTGGAGAAAAGCATTTTAAGCTCTCTCTTCTAATTGATTGATTTGCAGATCTGCAACATCTATGAGTAATTATTTGTAGTGGGTACTTCTAAAATGAAAGAATGAGAGTCGTGGACAACACAAATGGAGCTTTCAATTGGGGGAATTTGACATGGGAGCAGGTGGAGGAATATGATAGTAAATGGAGAAGTAAGGTACGATTGGGTTCGGTGGAGGTGAACTCGGATAATTACTCGTTGGAGGAGGGTAAACACCGCCACCTATGACTCTACTTGGTGGCGGCGGTGGATGGTAGGAGGCGGTGAGTAGTAGTAATTACAGCCGGAACTGTTCTCTTGAAAGTTGGGAACAAAAAAAAAAAAAAAGGTAATATAATCATATTAAAATTATATAATAGTTAGAAGTAACAGGGTTAAGGGTGAAGGGAGTATTTGTAAGGTTTTGATTTTGGATGGGGTGCTGTTTGTTTCCCATGAAAATGAAGGGGAGCTCATGTAAAAAACTCATTGAATTTATGTGGTCTCCCTGTCTCCATTATTTTTTTGTTATTCTTTTTATTTAATTTTTATATTGTGAACTGACTATTTATAATTTTTTTATCTGAATTTATATGGTATCTTTTTCTTGATTATTTTTGTTATTCCTTTTATTTAGATTTTTAGTATTAGGGCCTGTTTGGTTACGTGAATTTAGAAATTTGAAATCTCTGAATTCGGAAATGGGAGATTTAAACGCGTTTGGTTGTGTGAATCCCTAGATTCATTAAATCAAGGGATTCACCATTTTACACTAAAAGCATGAATCTGTAAATTTATGGGTGTGAGATGAAATCTCTGGATTTCACCTCTACTATAAAAACGCTAAACATTTGAACCATGACTTCATAGATGTTTTTTAATGATGAATCTACATATTTCATTCCAAAGATTCAAGCTAACCAAATAGTTAATTTTATGAACCATGACTCCATAGATTTGAAATCTCTAGATTTTAGAACTCTCCAGACTCAAGTAACCAAACATGCCCTAAATTAACCAACTACCATGATTCTAGTTTATATAAATTTTATCCGGAGCATGAGATCACAGTGTAAAAGCAAGAACTTCTAAGCACGTTACTATAGTCGCTGTCCTTAAGACGTAATTCGCCCTCACAAAATGTGCTATGAAGTACCGATGAACTGTCTCTTATGATATAAAGAAGTCCAACTCAAAGTTGTTTTTCCCAAATTTTGCAAAGCATAGACAAAACCCAAAAATAGAGAAAACTTCGAAATTTTATTATATCTTGTTGTTGAGAAGCTATAGGGTATTTATATGCATTGAGGCACTTCTACTGACTCTGTTCCTATGGGTGTATTTCTCTGTAGGGATAAAAATGCCTACGTTCAGATTTGAGCCGTCGGATCATTCGGCCGCACGATCTAAAGGTCCAAATTGAGCCATTGAATAGATATGTTATGAATCTATTTCCATCACCCAAGATCTGCCGTTGATCAAAATATATGAAAACGCCTAATGCCATGAGTGCCCACTTGTACACTGCACATGCATTGGCATGTCTTCCTATTATAAATCAAAATTAATAGGCAACACCTATTAATTAACTTGGATTCCGACTCTCGATTTTCAATGTGGGACTATATAAAAAACACTTTTCTAAAGTAAATAAATGTGTTTTCTGCACTTATAAATCCAATAAAATAAAACATTTATTATTTTTTAATATTAAAAATAATACAACATCTGGTTTGCATCTAGTCTTCTACTATTGAAATCATCTTTTCCTTTTTTTATCCTTTAATGTTGATTTTGTATGATTTGTTTAATAAAAACATTAATTAAATTAAAAAATATTAAGATATTTATTTGTTCTCCTTATGTTTTAATTTACTTATATTTTTTAAGGGTAAAAATATCATTATTAATGTTTATCTATATTTTTAATAGATTTGAAATCTCTAGATTTTTGAAATCTCCATAGTCAAGTAATCAAACAGGCCCTAGTGAATCCTATATGTGGCTCATATAATGTGTGTTGAAAAAGCATTAGTGCTCCCCTGATGCTTGATGGAGAGATAATCTAGACTCTCATTATCCCCGATATTGAATCCTCACTCCGCCTCTGGACCGATATAATTTTTGACTTAGTAAATTAAAATTTTTTTTCATGAAACAATTATAAATTAATTAGAGTAAATTGCGTTAGCACACCCAAATAGAGGCCTTAAAATACTAACACTCCATTTTGTGTTTAAAAAACATAGAGACCCCAAAATTAAATTTTCATTAGATATATTTGCCCAATTAGTCACTGAAAACATTTCAAACACTGTTTATTAAAAGAATATTTAAAAAAAAAAATAAACAGTAATTTAACTGTTTTGAGTGATAAATTTGACAAATATATCCAATGAAAATATAATTTTGGGGTCTATGTGCTTTTTAAGCATGAAATAGGGTATCAATGCTTTAGGGCCTCTATTTTGGGGTGACAATGCAATTTGCTCAATTAATTAAAAACTATGAAAATCAAAATCATTGTTAGTTGATTCACCTACCTTAAATTTTTTATATTTTGAGATGTTGTCAACAAGCAGAATCCTAACACTCTAATAACTTATTCAAACTTTCAGGAAAAAATTAAAGACCTCAAAATCAAAGTTAGTTGAAGATAAAAAAAAGAATAATAATAATAATTAAGACAAAATATAGAATAAACACCATGCACTTTGAATTTGAGGTATACAGCGAAATGGGAGACGGAATATGCGATTTCAATGGTTACCAGAAAACTTAAAATATAGAAGAAAAAAAGAAGCAATTTTTATTTATTCTTATAAAACTAGAAACCAAAGAAATAAAAGACCACCACATTCATAACCAACACTTCCAATAAATTTTATTTTTATTTTTATTGTACAAAGGAGCTTTATTAAGCCCAGGGACGAGATATTGATATGTCTCACAAGAGAGTCGAGGCCACGATCTCTTCACTAAGAGGTGTTGGTTTTAACAGCTAGAACAGCTCTGCATTAGTTAGTGATCATTTCCAATAATTTAGCATTCACATAAAGAGGATCAATGTCTCAAGATTAACAACTACAAAGAAATAAAAGGAGCCCTAAATCAGTGTAAGAAAACTATTCAAAATTTTGAAGACGTTTTGAATGAGAGTTAAAGACATAATCTACCAATAGTGGCATGTCTCTTCAATCTAGTATTATCAATTTTCAGTTTTTTCAGTTGACTAGTCATGCCTGTTGAACTAATATTATAGGAAAAAATACAAAATTATTTTCCAAATCAATTACCACGGCTTTCTCTTCCAAATACTTCACATTGTCAGTTTTGACGGGAGAACATTCTAGATATGGAATATTGATACTAAAACAAACCAATAATCCAAGAAAGTAAAATATGTTGGGATTAACTAAAAGATATAGAAAAGTAAATAGAATCAAAATAAAATGCTGTGTAGGTATGATGGTGTTGCAACAAAGTGATCAAGGTGTTGATCAAGTTCAACACTTAGGCATTACAACCTATAAAATTCATTGAAGGTGCAGATTAGTTTTCACCACCTCTTAAAATAATAATTTAGGACAAATGATTTGGAAAAGAAAAAACTAATAATATTGGCATACATATTTTTACTTTATTGATCGTAGTCTTGGGTGGGGCTGAAAATGTCAACGAATAGCTCCAAGCACTGATTTTGCATAAAAAATTTATATTTTATAAATAAAACAATTAAGTTCTTATTCTAATAATATTAATACAAAGTTAACAGATTTCTTTTATAAATCGAAAAAATTAAATAAAGTTTTGTAAAATAAAAAAATTTATATTTTCTTTCACCCATCAGTAATTTCAAATTCAAAGTTAACAGGAAATTAACGTTGAGTTTTTTTTGTAATGTTCCAAGTTCACCGGATTGGGGAACATGTAATATTTGCTACTTAAGTGGGTAAATAAGAGTTTGGGCCCAACTTAAGTGGAAAAAAAAAACTCTTTTATTTATTGGAATAAAAAAGAGAAAAAGAAAAAAAAACAGACGTTCTTTCAAAGTGAGTTACAATAAATTCCTGTGTATAAAGCCCTTTTGTTAAAGAATACCTAATAATAATTAGAAGATAGTATACTTTCACATCCATGGATCTTGAAACATCACTACATGGGCCATGGTTAATGTTTCACTAGTCTACCAAATTTTTTATTTTTTTTAAAGAAAAAAAGACTTTAATATTTATTAAAGATAAAAACCATGAGTACAACCAAGACTTAAAACATCAAACAACATAAGCCATCACCCTTTTCTTTGCTAATTATTTCTAATCTAATGTATTCTTGAAATCATCCAATGTGGCTAACCATTTTAGCATATCTTTTGCAAGTTCATCAAAATGCTTATTCCAGCGGCCCGAGATTCTTCTTGACTTATCTCAAAATTTACCTTATGGCAAAAGCTGACGCTACTATATCAACTAGAGATAGATAAAACATATGAAACTTCAACTAATTTCTCTTTCTATTTCATGGTCTCAGCCTAGATTGAGAAGGTCACAAATGTTTAAGGCACCATACTGTCCAAAACCTATTAGGGCCTACATTTAGGCCATCGTCAGCTAACATCTCCATATTGCAATCCCTGTCGATTTTCTGTAAAAAACAATAATTTTGGTAGAGTGTATAGGGAAAAGACAATGATTTGGGATAGAATATGTAACATTTTTGTAATAAACTAGAATCTGTAAGATTTAAATTGAATAAAAAATATATATAATTTTAATTTAAACAGGTCAAACCTCGCTTTGTTGGGAAAAAGAATGAGACAATATTATATCTGAACGTTTTACATTTTCAATAATACCATCATATATATGCTATCAGGGATACAATCTAATCACGATAAAATGAAATTTATAAAAAGAAAAAAAACAGAAGTCGTCCAAATATTGATAGATATTTTCTAAGAAATACACCATACAAAAAATGAAGATATTATATGAGATAGAAATTCAAAGATTTATAATAAAAACATCCACATACCTAACAATTTTTTTTAGTAGGTTGGTTTCTTCCAATGCTTTAGTCTATAGTATTATTGAAGTTAATTATTATATTTCTTGCTTCTATTTCGATATCGCTTATATAGATAGATAAAAGCATAAAATAAAAATGTATGGTATATAGTGAATTAATGAGCAATTAATATTTATATAAACAAATATCGCACCAATAAAGCACTCTAATTTAGTGTGTGCTCAATTCATACTTAATGCATGCCATATTCACAATAAAATGATGTATGTGTACAAATTTCTTCTTAATGACAAGCAACCAAATAGTTGGGTCTAGTGTACCCTTAAAAAAGTTGAGAATAATGGTAGTAGAAATACAAGTTTGGATCTGATGGTTCAAACTTGCCCAGAGCCCGAACTTGGGTTCATGATTATGTGCTTGAGGGCAGAACTAAGGCATGATCAAGATTGAATGTTTAACTAAGAACGATCCTAACTTACTCTACTCAAACTTGTCATGTGAAATAGTCACCTTACTTCTATGATAAATTTCAGTTTCAGCCCCTCCATACCTTTTGGTATTAAAACTCAGAATCAAGAATAAGGAACGTAAGCCATTTTCTGGTGAAATCAATCCAAAATGGGTCCAATTCAAGATGGTTTATATGCTCTAAAGATTATAACCAGGAAATGAATCATTATGATTTTTAACCTAACGGATTGAAATCTTTTTTATGAAATAACTACAAATCAGTAATGGACTGTGGAAATCAAAATCCGTGTCAGTTGATTCATCAATCTTGAATTTTGAGATGTTCTCAATAACTAGAATCCTAACATTCTAATCGACTAATTCCAAATTCTACTTCTACAAACTAGTGAAGACAAGTTCTGGGATTGGAAGAACAGCTTCAGGAAACGCGGAATCAAGATTGTGTCAATGGATTTCAATCTTGATAGATGATAAACGTTTGAATTAGTTTCGAGACGTACTTTTTCAAGTTACTACTCTCATCTTAGATTTTGACTGCAATTACTGATAAAGTGATATTTTTGTATTTTTTGAAAACCTTACAATAATTCGGAGAACAAAAGAGAAGTTTTGAATAAAAACCCTATATAGTCCATGAACTAAACACAACAAAATATTAAACAAGTAATAAGGAATATCGTTAATCAGAATTGAACGATAAAAGATGTAAACTAAAAAAATCAAAATCTAGGATTTGAGAACAATCATAATCTGAAGTCGATTGTTATTTTTCATAATTTTTTAACCATAAAATGATTGAATTCGAAGTCTCTTAAATCTGGCCATATGTGCATTTGTACCTACATGTTTTACTAATGTATAGAAAAAGAAAATACATAGTTCTTATTTCCTAGTTACATATTGATAAATCTATCCAAATGTTGAAATCATCCCATTCAGGTGATCACTTTAGCATAAATTCGTTTAAATGTCTGTTGCAACTGCCAAATACTCTTCTTCTTAACTCGTATAATTATCTCCTTATGACAATGCCATATCAGCTAGAAATATATAATTCACCGAAAATTCTAGCTGACTTCTCTTGCCACTTTTACTTTTATCCTTTATTAGAATGTTGGGGTTATCCTGTAGGACTGGAGGTTGAGACATTGACAAATAAAGCTTCAGGTACTGCCCCATGCATAATCTATCAGACCCTAGTTTTAGATCGCCGTTAGTTAACAGCCCCATGTACATAGGAGGTCCTGTCAATTCTCAGTCAAAATCAATAACCTTGTTAAGAGTCTATGGAAAAAAGACAATGCTTTGAAATAGAATATAACTATCTATGTAAGAAACTAGAAATTGTTAGACTATAACCCTAATTAAAATTGAAAAAATCTGTCATTCTAGACTATATTTGGATGATTTATATTTATGAAATAACCATTATATTCAGTATTATAAAATAACGGAATGAGTTCACCCCTATGTTCTTTCAATGAGTGGTGATTGATGTTGAACCTAATAAAAACAACAGAGAATTAAGTAATAAAAAAAAAACAAATGTAATTTGTAGTAGGTTGGTTTCCTCCAATGCCTTAGCCTATAGCATTAAACTTTCTCCATCTTGATTTTCGTTTGTGTTTCAACATCAGATCTGTAGATAGAGAAAAGCAGAAAAAAATAATGTATAAAGTATAGTGAATTAAGGAGTAATTATTTATATAAACATATATCACACCAATTTAGTTTTTGCATAATTCATACTAAATGCATGCCTCACTCAATAAAATTGTTTATGGGTAACGGTAATAGGGGTGTAACTTTGGCCTTGATGACTCAAACTTGCTCTAAGCCCAACCCTAGGTTGATAATTTTGGGCTTGAGTATAGGTCATGGCCGGATCAAGATTGACTGTTCAACTAAGTCTGGGTTGGATCCTCCACCTTCTACATGGGAAGGAAAAATTTCAATCTTTGTGGTTGGATGCTTGACATATGTTCAATCTAAATTAAAAATCTTCCCTTTTTGGGAAATTTCAAAAAATATAAAAATTCAAATTTTCTCTCTCATTTTCTTAGAAAAATGACTTTGTTTTTAGATTGGATACATGTCAAGCATTTAAGCATGTAAATTGAAAATTTTCCACTCCATGTGAGTAGAGGACCCAAACTCACCCTAACTTCCAATCAATTTAGCAATTCACAAAAACGGGACCAATGTCTCAAGATCAACAACTACAAAGAAATTCCTCAAGATTTTGAGGACGACCCTAAATGAGAGTCAAGACATTATCTACCAATAGGGGCATTTCTCTTCCCATAAAAATTTCAAAATCAAACACATCTGGTACTTTAATTTTTCAGTTGACTTACCATATTAGTGGAACTAATACTACATGAAAAAGCTACAAAATTATTTTTCAACATCAATTACCACTGTTTTCTCTTCCAAATATTTCACATTGTCAACTTTGACGGAAAGTGATCCTGAATATGGGATGATGATACTAAACCAAACTAGATATCCAAGAAAAGAGATTGGGATCAACTAAAAAATACAAAAAAAATAAATAGAATCAAAATAGTTATCCAAGAAAAGCGATTGTAATCAACTAAAAGATACCAAAAAAAAAAAAAAAAAAATCAAAATAGTTATCTAAAAAAAGAGATTGGGATCAATTAAAAGATACAAAAAATAATAATAATAATAATAAATGGAGTCAAAATAAATTTGTGTAAGTATGCTGGTGTTCCAACACCCAAGCATTAGCTTTTTTTTTTTTTTTGGTTTGCCAACCCCGATTTATAAACCGATCGGTTAGGGAGAGTTAGACTGTGAGAGAATGCAACTGTTATCCTCCTCTAACTTTTCCTTTTTCTCTCTGAGATTTTTGCTCTTGTCAGCTTTTTTGGTCTTTTAGTTTTGCTCTTCCTTTCTCTTGCTTCATTTTTCTCTTACCGATGAGGCTTTATGATCTAGGGTTTCGTAAGCTTTATCGGATTCAAACTTGTAGCTTTAATCCGATTCCTATGTCTTGAAATTTAAAATCCTTTTCTGTTTCTAGTAAAATTTCCTTATTTAATTGTCATCGTTGGCTGTTCCTCTTCTTCTTCTGAATATTATTTTTTTCTTTCCTTGAAGGTTCACTGTCTTTCTAGATTCCAATCTCTTTGTTTTCATGGAAAAGTTAGCTATCTTGTCTATTCTCTGAGTCTTAGAAGACGTTACACCTTGGACTTACAATCTTCTTCTGTTATAAGCTTGCAAATTTAAGGCGCTTGATTCTAACATTCTAACTGCATTTGGTGTTTGGATTACTGTTCAAATTCCTTATTATACAAACAAACTTTTGTAGTAGGTTGGTTCCCTCCATTGCCTTAGTTTATAGCATTAAACTTTCTTTATCACGATTCTCGTTTTTATTTCAACATCACTTCTGTTGATAGACAAAATCAGAAGAAAAAAAAAAATAATGTATGAAATATAGTGAATGAAGGAGTAATTATTTATATAAAGAGAAGTAACATCGATTTAGTGTTTGCGTAATTCATACTAAATGCATGCCTCACTCAATAAAATGATTTATGGGTATGAGCTTCTTACAGCCAACTATTTTTTACCACAAAGTGAAAAGAAAGAAAGAAAAATAGATAGATAGATAGGTAGCTAAATAGATAGATAGATAGGTAGCTAAATAGGTGGGTCTAGCTTTCCTCTAGAAAATTGAGTGTAACGGTAGTAGGGGTGCAACTTTGGCCTTGATGACTCAAACTTGCCCTAAGCCGAAACTTTGGTTCAGAATTTTGGTCTTGAGCGTAGGTCATGGCCGGATCAAGATTGAGTGTTTAACTAAGTTTGATTTCGATCCTCCACCTTCTACATGGGGAGGAAAAAAATTTCAATCTACGTAGTTGGATGATTTACAGGTGTCCAATCTAAAATAAATATCGTTCATTTTAGGAAACTTAAAAAAATGTAAAATTCCAAATCTTCTCTCTCATTTCCTCAGAAAACTAACTTTGTTTTTAGATTGGATACACGTCAAGCATTCAAACATGTTGATTAAAAATTTTCCACTCCTGGGTAGATGATCTGGACTCACCCTAACTTCCAATCAATTTAGCGCTTCACAAAAACAGGATCAACGTCTAAAGACCAACAACTACAAAGAAATAAAAAGGGACCCTAAATCAGCGTAAAGAAATTCCTCAAGATTTTTTTTTTTTTTTTTGGTAAAAATTCCTCAAGATTTTGAGGATGACCTAAATGGGAGTTAAGACAATATCTACCATATAAGCATGTCTCTTCCCATGAAGATTTCAAAGTCAACCCCAACTGGTACTTTAATTTTTCAGTTGACTTACCACGCCTGTTGAACTAATATTACATAAAAAAAAAAAGCTGCAAAATACTTTCCAATATCAATTACCAGTGCTTTCTTTTTTAAATAAATTCACATTGTCAGTATAAAGGGAGACTGATCCTAATGGGATGATGATGCTAAACCAAACTAGTTATTCAAGAAAAAAGATTGAGATCAATTAAAGCATAAAATATTAAATAAAATCAAAATAAATTTCTGTATAAGTAAGTTGGTGTTGCAATAAAATGATCAAGCTTCCAACACCAAGAAATTCGCTCTTGACAACCTATAAAATTCATTGAAAAAACAGATTAGTTTTTCACCGCTTCTTAAAATAATAATCTAGGATAAATGATTGGAAAGAAGGAACTAATATTACTGGCATACGTATTTATTTTACTTTAATGAAACTAGTGCTGCAACTGGTAGGAATGAAAATATCAACTGCAACTCCAAGCACTGATTTTGCATAAAAAAATTATATTTCATAAATAAAATAAAATAAAACAATTAAGTGCTTATTCTAATAATATCAATCGCAACATTAAGCTATTGTTTCTTTATTTATTTAGTGCTCCTACCTTCTCCGGTTTTTTTCTTTTTTTCCCTCTTAAAGATTTTATTTGTTGTCATTATTCTTGGTGAAATAAAATGCTTTACTTTTTGTCACATAAATTTATAAGCAAGTTAGTTCATTTGATTGTATTTTAGTAAATATATTATAACTGCTTTATCAAAACTGGAGTGATTGTTTTTCTTCTTTTGGTAAAAAATTTAGTCATTAAATTCATGTAGAGTCCTCACCACATGAAGTAATTCGTATATTGCCTAACGACAAATGATAAAAAGTGGTACTTTACTCAACAAAGGGGTATTGAAAAGAATCCATTCCCCAATATCTTCACTGGCGAGGCTTTGGCTTTAAGGGAGGCGCTTCTATGGAGTAAGATTGTAAGAATGAAGGCTTTAAAGAAGTTTTGTTCGAATGTGATTCGTAGAGCCTTATTCACTGCTGTGTGGACCCTTTTCTCCCGGTTGATTCACATGTTGTTCGGGTGGTGGAGGATATTCGTCAACTTCTTGCTAGTGAACCCTCTTGGTCGATTCATTTTGTATCTAGATGGGCTAATTCGGTAGCCGACATTCTAGCTAAGAAAGGCCCTGTCCTTGGCAAGTAGGACAATCTGATCTAATTCCATTCATTGGTTTCTTGAAGCGTGTACTCAGGATGTCTTGGCATTCTCTTGCCCGTTTTCTAATTAAAGATCTATTTACCAAAAAAAGAATTCATTCCCCAATATTTTGTGAACAGTTATGCATATCTAGTTATCTAGTTATCTACCTAAATTTGATCAACCGTTGCTAAAATTGACACATGACTAATGATAAGACCACGTGCATGTGTTTAATACCTATTTGATTTGATCTTGTATTAATAAGCATCTTAAGAATATGAAAGATCAACAAAAATGGATTACAAGATTTCTTTCCATACTCTCCTACATATGAGATGTAGGGTTCACATGGATCAAACACCTTCTCTTACATAAAATATGAGTCTCCTAAAATAAATGAATTTGATTATTGTTTTCTGGAACTATTAGGGTTTCATCCTCTTACGAATTGAAAGAATCTATATCTCATCAATAAAAATATGATTGTAAAATGTAATTTAAAGATCGATGGTAATAAATCGTATGCCACATATGTTGGTGTTCTCCAATGCCTTATTCTTGTTATTTTGAACTTTCACTATCAAACATTTTTTTTTTTTTTCATATGAACAACACAAATGCAGCTTGAAGGTTAAAAGGAAAGAGGAAAAAAATAGTATTTGAATTATAGTAAATATGTAAGGATGATGGGTTGTTATAACTTATAAGTAATATGCTAGTAAATTATAGTGTTTTGTGTTTTTGATTCATTATGAAGGCATGTCTTTGCTGACAATAAAATGGTGTGGGAAGGAGCATTTTCTTCGATGGCAAGCAACTAATTCGTTAGGTCTCACCAAAGGATTGAATCAATTAGCAATGACCAGGACTTTTTAGTGAAGAGATCACAGAACTTTCCCTCGTGGTACATGTAATAATCTCCCCCTCCCCCATTAAGAGAAATTTTAGGGCCTGTTTGGTTACATCAATGAATCTTTGGATTCATGAATGCAAAATTTATACCCGTTTGGTTGTGAAAATCTCTAGATTCATCTTTTTATACTAAAAACATGAATCTATAGATTTATGGGTATGAGGTGAAATCTAGAGATTTCAACCCTATTATAAAAACGCTAAACATTTGCACATTCACAAAAATCACAAATGAATCCATATATTTCATTCTGCATATTTAGTTTACCAAATAGTTAATTTTATAAATTATGACTCTATATATTTGAAATCTCTAGACTCATGTAACCAAACTGGCCCTTAGGGATCATCAGATTTAATTTTTAGTTGGGTTTCAATTGTGACCATTGGATGATTAGCTACCACATTTCACAATCCTAGCTACGAATTATAAGGAATTGCAAAGAGGTAAGAATTGTAGAGGATGTGAATCCGGATTAAACAAACAAAACTAATATAATTTAAGACGTAATAATAAAACTTCAAAATGGAAATAAGAGTACTTAATTTCGTATCAAATTTAGGCCCACAAAAGTGGCTTATTACATGGAAAACCGTAGGTTTTTAGAAAACCCCAGGTGTCAAGAACCTAACATGTATAGAAATAGAACTTAACCCAAGACTTAAATCTAAAAAGTTTAGCCCAATTCAATGACGAATGTGCATCAGCGTAACTGCTGACAATTCCATTCATGGTGCCAAACTGCATCTCCCAGATTATGATTTTAAGAATACAGACAACCATATGAAAATTTAATATGTTGATACAAACAATACAGAGGCTGTTACTAATCCTCTAGTATATTGTTATAAAGGACACACATAGGCAGTTAATTATTCTCCCCCTACCTTCACCTCCAGGAAAACATCCACTGCTGTGTACAACAGTGCACATATATACCAAATGATTGGCTAAGAAAGAATGTTTTTCCCCCACCCCCATCCCAACCCCAAGCCCCCCTGAAATACCATTTAAGGAGGAGAAACAAATATATTATCAGAAAAATGTTGTATGTAAGGAAATTACAAGATACAGCAACCACAATTTTAAGAGTGTTTTAATGTGGTATTTTAAAGTGGGAGTGAAACTTTAGGCTTCTTTTTTATGTTAAAAAAATTGCTAGTAATCCAAATCCAACAAAGTGCAATATTGCTCATTATCCACTTTTACTTGTTCTATTAAACTAATTCAAAATTTAAAATTAAAACAATCATATTTTGTTTATAAGGAGTTTTATGACTAAATTACCATACCATACCCAACATTTCACCTACTATAAAAAACCGCCGCATCCCTTCTCCCTAGACTTGTAAATGGACAGCCAAAATCTGCCTCCAAATTCGCAATCGTATTCGTTTAAGGGTTCGTATCCAAATTTTTTTTACCGAAAAAAATCTATATCCGTCCGTTAAGCAACTGGATTTGAATTCAAATAATTGCTTATCGGATCAGATAATATCCAGATAAAAAATTATATGGATAGAGTAAAATATTCAACATTTTTTCCTCTATAAATGGATGATAATCGGATATAGAAACCGGTAATCAGTAATTGGATAATAGGAAATAAAAAATTATCTGGTTAGAGTCAAGTATTAAACACTTTTATCAAAAAAGAGCTGATAATCAGATTTGGAAAGAGGTAATTGTTAACCTAAAATTGTAAATCGAAAATCAAAACTTTTAAAAAATGACAACCACCAATCAATAATCGGATAGCTTATCGGATTGGATTATTATTAGATATCTAATAAAATTTTGAATTCGAATTCGGATACCTTCTCTAAATTTCTGCCGGATTCGGATTTGGATAGCGGTTTTGCTAATCGGATTAGGATTCGGATATTGGTGTATCCAAGCCGAATCCAATATGTTTACAGGTCTAGTTCCCCCTTACCACTCGCCCCCACCTTCCATGTTTCTTTGCCAGAAATCACCCACTATCAACGCTAATTCTGTGTTTGTCATTCTAAAATCTAGTTCAAATAAGGATTCTTCTTTCTTCTTCTTCTTCTTTTTTTTTTTTTTTTGGTAAACGTTCAAATAAGGATTCCTAGTGGACCTTTTGAATGTGGGGTTCAAGGTGACCCCTTACTCACCACTTTATTGGTGGTCATTTCTTTAGGTCTAAAACTCAAGTGATCACTTGATCCTTTGAGACAATGTTGCTCGGTTCCTTGCCTCGCATGTGAAAGTAATGCTTTATCTTTGTTGTAGTGTACTGCAAAGTTCCTGATGAATTAGCCGATGACACCTCCCTCTTCACCACTGTCGCCGTGATCGCAGACCATCACCGATCCAACTTGGTTTAACCAGCTCGTATCCAACACGTCAAGCAAGGTTTCACATTTGAGATCTATCATCTGCTTTGAAATAATAGGAGGGAATTAATTTGGAAACTTAAAAATTTTTAATGTAAAAAAGAGAGAGTTATATTTACCACTAAACCCTATGTTTTTAATTCTTACCATTCGATTCATGTGGCAAAATCTGCGGCGTCGTTGTTGGCGGTAGCCGCAAATGTAAAAAAAAGAAGACTAAATTCCAGAGAATCAAAGACAAATCCCTAAATGTAAAATCCATCACAGTTGAAAGGTGGACGAAAGAAAACCTGCAAACAAAAATAAGATTAAAGAAAACTTTTTTTATTACACTGATTCATTCAATGACCCATCTCAGAAAATTTCCTAAATTCAAATTCTCTTACTCACATATCCAAGTACCTAGTGCTTAAAAGAAGAGGAAAGACTCACCAAAAAAAAAAGGAAAGAGAGGAAAACCCAGAAATCACGGAAATAAATAGTTTTAATGCCTTATTTTGGCAAGCGGTTAGAAGCTGGAGATCTTCTACGATGTTTGAGCATGAGGAAATGGGTTTAATTTTTATAATCAACTCCCAACTATTTGATTCTATATGGTTGGATTACATTTTAATCTGTGATACAATCAACGCTGTTTGTAAAAAAAATTCCATTGATTTTTGTGTGTGTGGAAAGGTAGTTTGTTACTATGGAGTGGAAACTAAATTATTAATATACGCCTTCTGAATGGGTACAAACCTAGGCCCTTCCCATGAGAGGACGTGTCTTTAACCGCTTGATTAACGGCTTGATTTCTTTGTATAATAGCATGTACAATCATGCATCCAAAGATATCTGCACAGACGGGAGAATGTAAACATCCAAATGATCCAACGGTTAAAAAGCAGTTTAGAATTTTTGTATTCTATTTCTTCTAGAAAATACTTAACCGATGCAGTCTTCGACCACCTTTTTTGGAGGAGAAATAGGGATTAAATTTGTAAATTAAAAAATCTTAAAGGTGAAAATACTTAACCATGCAGCCTTCTACCACCTCATTCAAATTTTTTAAGTATAAAAATCAACCGTTTAGACTATTAGATGTCTAAAGGGACATGTATCCTTTTCTCACACATGCACAGAGGATTTCTGCACGAGCGGAAACAAAAATCCAGTTTAAACCTAGACCCTAAACGAAAAAACCGGGGATTTGGAATTGTAAATTTAAGATACTAAAAATCCCATATTGTAAAATAAATTATTATTATTATTATTATTAATTTTAAAAGGACGATTTATATTAATTTATTAAAAAATTGGGAGGAGTGGACTATTACACATTACTATAAAAAAAATCAAACCCTAACTTTTAAGAAAAGAAATAAATAAATAAAATAATTATTAACACTCATACTCTTGCATTGTCTTTTAGATTGTTTTATGGTCATGTGGCACCCTCGTGGTTGACATAAATAAAAGGCAACGCATGGTTGCTCGGCGGGTGGTAGGACCAACACTTTTTAATGAAGAAGTCGTGGATTTGAATCCCTCGATTATTTTGTCAAAAGTGGTGCATCACTTTGTTTGGCGCTGAAAAGTGCACTCATTTTTTTTTTACTAAAGTGACTTAACTCCAAATGAAAATTACACAACAAAAAATGATACTTCACTAACAAAATTGTGTTGAAATGACCAAATCCCCAATATGTTATGAAGTATCATGCATCTCTTGTTATAAACCTAACGCTGATTAAATATCATTGCTAAAATTGACACATGATTAGTGATGAAACCACATATGTGAGCTTGTTTTTAGTACTTATTCTATTAGATCTTCATGTATTGTTAAGCATCTTAGGGTTATAAAAGACTCAGAGGTTATAAGATTATTTTCGATACTCTCCTAATATGAGATGTAGGACTCACATTGGCACCAATTAAACTCTCTTATATAAAATATGAGTCTCCTACTTGAATTTGATTATTGTTTTCTAGAACTATTAGGGTTTTATCTTCCTATGAATTGTAGCAAATATCACATCAATAAAAATTTATAAATGTAATTTAAAGATAGAAGATAATTAATCACATACCAAATAAGGTTTTGGAATATGTTGGTTTCCTCCAGTGCTTTATTCCTATTGTTTTGAACTTTCAACATCATACCTTTCTTTTCCTTTTAGCATTTCAACACCTAGTGTATAAGTTATAAAATTAAAACAGTAAAGAAAAAAAATAGTATATGGATTATAGTGAATACTTGAGGACGATGGGTTGTTACAAGTAAGTACTGCTATATTTATGCTAATTTTGTGTTCTTCATTTATAATGAGCGCATGTATCTATTAATGACAAAATAGTGTGAAGATGACCTATTACTTCATTGTCAAGCAACTAAATAGTTATGTCATACCAAAGTGTTGGTTCAGTTAACAATAATCAATACCTCTTAGTGAAGAAGCCACATATTCAACTCTCTCTAATGGTACATATAACAAATTCCCTCCCTCTCCCTCCTTAAAGAAAAAAAAAATGAATAAAAAATGAAAGAAAGAAAGAAAAGTTGTAGTAGTATTATATAGTGATAACTTGTAGTCTAGTGAACTCTTATGTGGCCTTCAATATGTCCATCAAAGGAAAGATTTTAAGGTCTTGTCTAGTTTTTTAGGTTCTGAAAAGGTTTTTTTTTTTTTTTTTTTGCAGAAGTGAAGTAAAAAAAGGAGTAGAAAAAAAATATATATACAGGATGCTATATATGTAATGGGATAAGGAAGTAGGAAGAAATTGAAAGAATTTTTTGAATTTTATTTTTAAATTTTGGATCCCATTTTGTTATTTTTCACATTTTTTTACAAAATTCTACTTATTTAGTGTAATTTTTAAAAGAGATGAGGTGGAAAAGTTAATATGTCATATCAGACAAGCTTTCTTAAACAAAATAAACTACATTTTTTTATTTTATGTAAAAATTTATTTTTTTCCCACTCCACTTTAGATTCATCAAACAAATAGTGTCTAGAGCTAAGATTTGCTTAAGAACCAATGGACATAGATGCAAATTGCAAAGAAAGCAATTGATCCATCATCTCGAAGGTGGGTCTCGTAACAAGTGGGACCTATCCCCACCTTTGAGTGTTTTCTTCATTATTATTAATTTATTATTATTATTATTATTATTTATTTCTTTATTTTTGTGACTAAGTAAGCCCACTATCTTTCTTTAAGCCTAAAGGCTTAATACTAATACTAATGCTAACCTTAGAAAATGAGTAGCGGGCTTGAGATCTTTTATTAAGGCCCGTGACAATTCCATTACCGTTGACTGTTGTACTATTTGTTCCAGCCCAAATTGATTTAGTAGGTGAATCATCATGTGGAGATCCTCCCCACACAACCTATCCAGGCCCTTATTTGAAAAAGAAAAAAAAAAGAAAAAAATGAAAAGTCATCCTTATCTTGTTTAATACTTATCTTTCCACTCATAAAGGCCTAAAATGAGCGGACTCCTATGTCAAGTCTTATGTGAGTGTACGAGGATGAGTGCACGGATAGGTGAGGTGGGGAGGATCTGGATTCGTGAATCATTGGTAGATAGGGAGGCTCTTTTGCAAGCTTCTTCTTCTTCTTTTTTTTTTTTTGGTTAGAGATATTAAAATGCCTCAGCAAAAATCGCACCGACGGCCTCTTCAATAAAAAGTGTTGGCTTTACCACTAGAAACAGTTTTGCCTTAGCTGCAAACTCTTTTAATAGTTGTAAATTTTCTAATTTATCTAGATTCGGTAACAATACAGCTGACCAACTAGCTTGAAAGGCTGCATTTATGTCAGGTCAGACATATTGGACAATTTATACTTTGACTTGTGACCTTTGTCAGGCCGAACTGTTGTGTCTTTCCCATTCCTTGCAATGAAAGTTTAATTATCAAATAAATAACTGCTACGTACAAACTTATCATTGTTTCTTCAATTAACAAGATTATACAGAAATTTTAGGTTTACAAATCTAGTAGAACTAGTGTTTCTTCTACTTTTATGTTATTTCCCCCTTACATTGCCCCCTACAACTCTGCAATTAATCTTGTCACAGCACATATAAGCCTTCAACGTCCAAAACTTCGACATCCACTTCGTTACTTTTAACTTCAAAAACTTGTTGAAAGGGAAGAGGTTGGTGGCGAAGGCGTCTTCTCTCGTGGTCGTGGTGGTGGTGGTGGAAGATGAAAGAACTTTCAGAGGGTTTTGGGTTTTCATTAATGGTTGGGATGAAAATTAAGATGATGGTTTTAGTGTTTTTTCTTTTTCCCAAAAAAACGGATTGGTTCTTTGGTCTTGTTAAGAACTCAACTTGTGTTATAAAGCCAAACCTGGATTGGTTTAATGGCTTCGTAGAGCTTGATGTTTTAATTGCAATGTACTGGAAAATTCACGAGATTATTAAATATTAGGTTATGGAATGTAACTACAATTCCTCTGATTTTTTATTTTATTTTATTTGAAGAGAGACGAACAATAGAGACTCCGAGAGAGAAATTAGGATTTTGTTTATATTGCTCAAATCACAATCTGTTACATGATTTTCCTCCCAAGTACACTTCATTAAAACTATTGAACTACTGCTTTTTACAAAAACTTTCTCCCAATTCGGTTTCCGCAGAAGCTAAGATAATCACTTTTTCAACCCCTATTGTAAACCCGAAGTAAAAATTGATTAATTTTGTAAAAATCAAACTCATGTTAAACATTTCTATAAAAGAAAACATGATAGAAGATAAACTTGTAGGTTTTCCCGCAAATTCCTGTAATAGGTTTGTTTCTTCCAATGCCTTAATCTATAGCATTGAATTTTCATCGTCATAATTATTGCTTGTATTCCAACATCTCATATGTAGAAAGATAAAAACCAAAAGCATAAAGTACCTATATTTGGAATTATTGTAGTAGTGGAAGTGAGAGATTTTCCAACTTTGATGGAATGTTGGATTCGTAATAGAAAACATTAGCGCTTGATTGTCACTTTCCACATGAAAATGAGCAGGGGCGGACCTGTGAAGGGGCCGGAGGGGCCATGCCCCCCCCCCCCCCCGGATTTTTAAAACGGTTTTTTTCTCTTCCCACATGTGAATTGTCACTATTTGGCCCCCCCAAATATTGTGAACAGTTTTTAAAGATAAAATGATGGGCATAAATGTCAATCCTAACAAAAAAACTAATTCATCAATCCCTATTTTTTCTTCCTTCTCTTCTCTCTCATCTTTTTTTCTTATTTATTCTCTTCTGTTTCTATAAATGTAGGTTAAAGAAATTTTTGAAAAAAAATCTTATTAGGTATTCAAAAATAAAAATGTTATTTCAAATTAAAAACTAACTCTTCAACCCCTATTTATTCTTCTCTCTCCTCTCTCTCCTCTCTCCTCTTTTTTTCCTATTTATTCTCTTACCTTTCTATAAGCGTGGCTTAAGAAAATTTGGAAAAAAATATACTCCACAATTAGGTCTCTTTCTCTTTCTCAATTTATTTATTTTTTCTTTTTTTGTTATTCTTTTTAATTTGATTTTGTCTATAGTTAGTAGGTAACTAACTACCATTGATTTGCATCTCTTACCTAAAAAAAAAATTTGGTTTACATCTCTTACCAAAGAAAATTTTGGTTTGCATCTAACTTTTTAGGATTGATGTCATGTGTATATTTTTTTTATATTATTGCTTTAATTTTACCTATATTTTGTCGGAAAAAAAATATCATTATCAATAATTTATCATTTTTTTCAAATATGTGTGGGCCTCACAAAATATATGTGGTCTATTCTTTAATTTAATAAAATAATTTAGAGTTGCGACCCCAAATGGAAAGGTTATCTGACTTTCATTTTTCGGCCTCCCCCACTATTGCATCCTGGGTCCGCCACTGAAAATGATAAATTTGAAAATCGAAGCACGTTTCTATTCACCTCGACAATCTATCAAACTTAAAAAAAAAAAGGGATAATTACTATTGCCCCCCTGTACTTTGATTTTATTACTAATGTATCCCCTGTATTTTGCAAAATTACTAATCCAACCTTTAACTTTGTCTATAATTACTAATGCCCCCTACTTGTTAAGTTCCGTTAGTTTATGATGATGTGGCATCTCCATATTTTTTAGAAATCCCAAAATACCCTTTTACTTATCTCTTTACTTATTTACCCTTTTGTCAAGTTACAGTAATACCCTTAATTAATTGTAGAGAAAAAAATAATCATAACCTATTTACTCTAAAAAAAAATCACCAAAATAAAGAAATAATAATTGAATAAAATTAAAATAGAAACCGAAGAGGAGGGAAGATAGAATTCAACTCAAATTTGGAAACTGAATATCACCTACTTCGTTAATTCCTTCTCTGGCAAGATTTTGTGGTTTCGTCAATGGTGGGTTAGTAAAGCGGTTAAAAGTCTAAACTCCCATGGGGAGGTGTTACGTTTCGTTTCCAATATTAAAAAAGCACCGGTCCCCCAAAAAAAAAAAAAAAATTTGTGGTTTCCTTCCCTACGTATGCTAGAGGAGAAGGTGGGAAACCAAATCGAATTTGAATTTTGTCAATTTCTTTAATTCAAAATAACTATGTTTAGTGAAGGTGGAAAACCAATATTTTTTAAATTCAAAATAAATGAAGTTAGGGTAAAATTGACATTTAATCTGATTTTTATAAATGGGGTAGTATTGTCTTTTGATTTCTTAATTTTAATGAAGGACAAAGTGGACATTACATATTCAAACTTAACGGCTACTTAACACCGTTATAAGGAAGGGGGGCAACAGTAATTTTGTAAAGAACAGGGTTTTATTAGTAATAAAATCAAAGTAGAGGGGGGCAACAGTAATTATCCCAAAAAAAAAACTTATCTTTTTGAACCCAAATATGTATTAAGTGACGATGATAATCAAATAATTCTGTGAAGGGCCCTTTTCCAACTTCATAAAGGAATTGTCCATTGTACAGGTTACAAACACTGGTTTTGCATTAAAAAAAATATTTTTTAAATATGATAAAATAAAATAGTTCAGTCATTATTCTAAACATACCAATTTCAAGATTAAGCAATATTATTTATTTGTTTAGTTCTTTTACCTTCTTTTGAGGATTTTCTTTAGTGGCATTATTTCTGATAAAAATATAATGTTCCATAATGCTTTACTTTTTGACACATGATTATATATACATAATTTAGTAATTAATATTTTTTACATTGAGGAATTTGGTCATTAGGATGCATGTAGAGCTTTCTATCATTTGTTGGAAGTTTTGCGTGAATATTCTATCAGTAAACATATGTTTTATAAAATAGTTATTTCAAAACTAATGATAATTAATCGGATTCTGAATAAGATTTTGGAATTGTAACTTTGAACTTTCATCATCTTACATGTTTTTTTTTCCTTTTTGCATTTGAACAATATAAAAATATAGGTTGGGGGATAAAAGCGAAAATGAAAAAAATAGACTTGGAGCAGGGAACTTAATTTCCGCGAAATATCGCCGAAATTTGCTACCGAGCGAATCGAGAGGTTGCTCCGAAACGAGATGGGCAAGATCTCGGCGATAAACACTAAACTTCGCTGTTGTTGGGGCCGGCGGCGGTCTCCAACTGTACGTCCCCATGCTCGCAGCAACCATTTGTGCATATTCTTAGAGAGAAAAAGCTTTCTCTTCAGAAAAAATAGTCACAGAGGGATAGCCGGAGAGGTTAGGGACGACTAACGAAAAGTGGGAGAGAGAAAGTTAGAAAGACACATATTTTTGTTTAAAAAATATTATTATACCATTACTTTTACATAACTGATTTGTTTTGTACTTTTGTAAGTTGTTATATTATTTTTATTAATTTTTTTCAACTTTTCATTTATTACATGGATACTCGCACCTTTTGTAAGAATATTTTATTTTATTAATTTTTTCAATTTTATATTTTTGGTACATGGATAAATACACTGAGACTACATTTAATTAACGTATTTTCAAATTTGAAGAAAACTTTTAAATCAGGCAGCGAAATCTTTGCAGATGTTTCGGTGAGATTTCACCATATTGCCCATCGAACTGGGCGAGATGAACGATATTTCATTTCTTGACATGGAGTACAATGAATACTTAAGGGTATTGGGTTATTTATTATAATTAAGCACCATACTAATAAATTATGTGAATTTTGCATGCCCTTGATTCATATTAAATGCATGTCCCCCTCATAGGATAATGGTGTAAAAGGAGGTTGGACCCCCTCTTTTATTGGATCTAGCAAAATTTTAGGATTGAAAGTTCAGTCTTCTCTTCCCCTCATTATTTTGAAAAAAATAAAAAGATAAATATCATTTACTTCTATTTCTAATAAACCAAATGAAACTTGAACCCTCTCTTAATTGGATAATATCACTTACGTCCCTTTTACCTAACAAAGGTATCAAACACCTAATTCTATTAATGGTTAAATATTCTTTTAAACCCCCAAATTGTCCTTAACTAGGAGGATGTTTAGTAAAAACCAAAATCACCCTCAATTACGTTAGCAATTAAAACCATTAAAACCCTAAATGACTCTTAAATTATGGAATTTCGCTTTAGTGCACAAGTATATATATGCTATTGTCCAAATCACATTAACATCCCTTACAATGTCCTGCGTCATCTATCATAATTTTGATCATAAAGTTTCTACAAAATATGAATCTCAACTTGAATTTGAAAGACATTTTTCTTTTTATTTATGGTCATAAAAAGGGTCTTAGAAAAAAGACCATCCTACGATCTGTTATATTGGAAACCGGTTAGAAGATTTACCTCAATATAATTTTGAGCAAAGTAATTAAAGAAGGTTCTATAGCAATGATCTTAGTCATTATTAGAAGTGTTATAGATGTTTGGTTCGACCCTTTGAACCCAAGAAACCCAAACTAACTAGTGCCTCTGGTTCAGTCTCGGTTTGTTGGGCTCATCAAGCACTTCTCGGCAAGGAGCTTTTCGGCAGGTCACTTGCTGAGAAGAGCGTTTCATAGTGGAATGAATATCTTAAAGAACTCTAAATCAAAGTTCTTTGGAGAGAAAGGAAAAATTATGATAAAACATAGTATTAAGTATAAATACTTTTCTAAAATTTCTGTAAACTTCAAATTTAAGGTACGCATCTGCAAGATTCTAAAATTTGAACAATAGAGATGATTTTCTTGGGATAAGAATCAAATTTATTCAAAACAAGCTGAAAATGGGGTAAAATAGAAAGAGGAACTTGATCATAACCTTGAACTTGAAATTGAGAGGATCATCCTAGGTAGATGATCAGCGGCAATATTGGTGACAGCAAAATAAGTGATAATTAATCACATAACAAATAAGATTTTGGAACATCTTGATTTTTTTTTCTGAATACTTAATCTTGTCACTTTGAACTTGTGGTCCTAAAGTAGCGAAAATTTTTGTCGGGTAAGTTTCAACCGCACAAAAGGAGTAACGATCTAGGCACTATCTCCAAGAGAGACTCGCTAAAATAGACATGTCTATGAAAATGCGGACTATCTGCACCTGGACATAACAAATAAGATTTCGAAATATGTTGATTTCTTCCAATGCCTTATACTTGTCACTTTGAACTTTCATCATCATACCTTTAATTTTTTTTAGCATTTGAACAAAACAAAAATGTAAGTTGATGGTTAAAAGCAAAAAAGAAAAAAAATACTATAAGATGTGCAGCTAATTTGTAAGGGTGATAGATTATTATAATTAAGTGTCATGCCACTAAATTATTATCCTTGATTCATAATGAATGCATGTTTCCCCTCATAGTAAAATGGTGTGCAAAGATCTTGGACCCTCACTTTTATTGGGTTTAGTCTAATTTTAGAATTGAATGTCCAACCCTTCTTTCATCATTCTCTCCCCCCTCAAAAATTAATGATAAATAAATAAATACAATTAAAGAGATGAATATCAATTACCTCCCCTCTTAGTTGACCAAATAGTTAGGTAATCACCTACTCCCTGTTTACCTAGCAAAAATATCAAAAGTGAAGATCATCTCCACTCAGACAGGTTATCCTCTCATCCTTACACACTCACATAAGGCTTGACAACATATATTAGTATGAGAGGATGGCCTGCTTGGATAGAGGTAATCTAAACTCAGGTATCAAATACTTCCTTTTCTTAATTGTTAAATATTATTTTAAAACCCAAATTATCCTTAACTAGGAAGACGTCTAGTATGGACTCATATTACTTTCAATTACCTTAGCAATTAAGACACTAAAATCACTATCAAAATTCTGAATTTTGTCTCGGGGCATAAGTATATCAGTATATGTAGGCTATTGTCCAAATTACATTAGCACCCTTACAATGTGTAGCATCATCTATCAAAATTTTTATCATAAAATTTATATTAAATATGGATTCTCAACTTGAATTTGGATAATAGATCATATTCGATTCTATAACATTGGAAACCAATTAGGTGAATTATCCTAATTTTGAGGAACCGAGTCGTTTTAAAAAGCTCTGTCTTGTGGTTGGTTTGCTTGTGTCTTAGCAACCAAAAGAACCTAATTACTAAGATTTTGTTTGATTGTATGAAAAATTTTAAAACCTAAAAGAAAGAGTAACCATTATATCATGCAATTGTACAACATACTTAACTTTGATACTTATGATTGTTAATGTAATTTTTAGCTAATTTTCTAAATTTAATGGGAATTGGATGTCAAATAAAATAAAAATTTACAAACAAATATGAAATTATAGTAGTAGTGGAAGCAGCAACAAATTTTTTTTTTTGGGGGATAGATTTGATAACAATTTGTTGTTAAAAGAGCTTGTGAGAATGACTGGATAGCTTTCTTACATACCAAATATAAGAACACAAACGATTTATCATATATTGACATCATATGGAGTACTCTTTGTTTTGGAGAGCTCGGAATGATTTCTTGTTTGAAGGGAAGCGGCCTTCTTTGGAAAGCACTCTAAGAGCTTTTTGGGCTCTCTATAATGATGTGACTTTATATACTTCTAACCCTCCTGGAGAGATACTTGATACAACCACCCTTCCCTTAACTCTCCTAATACTAAATTTCATTTTCAAGTTTATGTAGATGGAACTTGGGATAAACATAGTAGAAAGGGAGGATGAGGATGTATTATTTGGGATTTCCATGGGAGTTTTTTTGTAGCAAAATTATGTCATAGATCGAGCCTCTTGGTTGCAATGGTGGAGTTGGAAGCGGTTCGGGATGGTTTGCTACTTGCTAGAGATTTGTAAATCACTAAGTTAGTTCTACATCCGGACCACAAGAGTGTGATTGATGCCATTAATGGTAGTGACTACTCTTTTGACTGGTATGTTGTTGCTCGGTAGATGGAATTCTTAGACTTAAGAACTCTTTTAATTCAGTCTTTTTTAGCTTTGTTAGTAAAGATTTAATGTTTATGCTGACTATATAGCCCGCGGGGGTAAAACTTTTAACTTATTTAGGGTTTGGTAGGATTGTCCACCCTTGTTCATGTTGGACCACAACTTTGCCGGCTTTAAGGGCATTTCCTTGGAATATCTAATATGAATCTTCTTTTGGATGGAAAAAGAAAACTATTACGTGGGTAGACTCTTAACTGTATGATAAGTCCTTTGTCGCTACAAGAGTCTCAATCATCTCCATGAAAAGATTTGAATTTCTTACCTGCATAACTTAGAAAGCAATATCTAAAGTAATTGAAACATCATGATAAAACAAGGCAACGGGGCTTGGGTTCCTAGCAGCCCTACTTTTGTAAATTTTGGTTAAGTTAGGGTTAGCTTTTGTAATATTGAAAAACTTTTATATTCAAAAGGTATCACTAGATTGCCAACTCATCTAACCATTGGGATTTTTATTTGCATAGCTTGATCGCACCACATATTCAAAATATAATCTATGATTGAGAATCCGATGGCAGATTTACTTGTACAAATGAAAGTTTTACTTGTACATTTGAAGGGTTTAAATTTTAAAAATTTACAAAATTTAACTCCTTATTTACCCAATTCCAAATAATAATAAAAAATCAGAAAAAGAATTTTTAAGCTCTCTTCATTCAGCCTGTATTTTGAGCCATTGTCCAACGAACTTGAACCCGGTTGTTTTTGTGTGCAGAAAAAAGAAACCTAAATTTCTAAAGAATCAGAGACGAACTTCTAAGCTCTCCTCATCCAGTGTTTGGAGAACAGAACCACCTGGAATTGTTGAACGGTGGCAGAAAGAAAACCTGCAAACAGTTGGTAAAGGGTGTTTTTCTAAGGAAAATTAAAGAAAAAAATTTTATATTACACTGACTCATTCAATAACCCATCTCAGAAAATTTCCTAAGTTCAAATTCTCCCATTCACAGAATCATAAACAGTTTGAAAACCTTATTTTGGCAAGCGATGAGAAGCTGGAGATCTTCTAAGATCATAATTTTGTAAATTAATAAATTTTGTTATGATTTTCTAAACTAGTAAATTTTAAACGTGAAACATCTAATGGTTAAAATGCATAGAAGCAGATATAGGATTTTGTTTTCTATTCTTGTAGAAAATACTTTAACCACTGCGTCGTCCTTTACTACCTCTTCTTTTAGCATCTAAAGATTTTTAGATTTCTCCAAATATCTGAATAATTATATTTTTACTTCCCTTGAGATTATTGAGGAAAAGTCATAACTCTTTGGTTTGGTTTTCATGAGAAATTCTTTCTACGAGGAGAAATAAGGGTTAAGTTAGTAAATTGAAAATTCCAAGGGTGAATAATTGTCATGTTCCAATTTCCAAACTTTTGAAGTATAAAAATCAACCAAATACGTTTTGACCAGACGATTTCTGCACGAACACAAACAAAAGTCAAGTTTAAACCTAATCCCTAAATAAAAAACGGGGGTTTGGAATTGTAAATTTAAAATACTAAAAATCTCATAATATAAAATAAAATAATAATTATTATTACTTTTAAAATGTCGATTTATATTAATTTACTATGGGAGAAGGGGGTGGGTGGTCAGCGTGGGGCTATTACATATGACTATCAGAAAGGATCTAAATTATGCTTTAAGAAAAGAGAAGCATAATTTAAGGTTTAAAGTTTGAAAATAATTAATGACATACCAAATAAGGTTTTGGAATATGTTGGTTTCCTCCAGTGCTTCATTCTAATTGTTTTGAACTTCCAACATCATACCTTTCTTTTCCTTTTAGCATTTGAAAAACACCTAATGTAGGTTAGAAGGTTAAAACCATAGACCAAAAAAATAGTATATGGATTATAGTGAATACTTGAGGAGGAAGGGTTGTTACAAGTAAGTACCATGCTAGCAAATTATGCTAATTTTGTGTCCTTAATTCATAATGAGCGCATGTATCTGCTCATGATAAAATAGTTTGAGGAGCCATTACTTCAATGACAAGCAACTAAATAGTTAGGTCACACCAAAGTGTTGGTTCAATTGGCAACAACAAATACATTTTAGTGAACTGGCCACATATTCAACTCTCTCTAGTGAATTCTTATGTTGCATTCAATATGTCCTTCAAAGAAAAGATTTTAGGTTTTGAGAAAACTTTTTTTTGTTTTTTTTGTCGTTTTTTTTTTGTAAAAATGAAATAAAAATAACGGGTAGAAAAAAATAAACATATAAGATGCATATATACATATAATGGGGTAAGGGAATAGGAAAAAATTTTAAAGAATTTTGTGAAATTTTTCTAAAAGCTTTGGGTCCCACTTTTGTTGTTTTTCATAATTTTTCATAAAATATAATCCCAGTTTTTTAATGAGATTTTTAAAAGGGATACAGTGAAAAAGTTAGTATGTCAAGTTAGCATACAAGGTTTCTTACACATAATGAGGCATAATTTGAGATTTATATAAAAAATTATTTTTAATTCTTTTTTTTTTCCCACTCTACTTTATATTTATCAAACAAACAGTGCCAAAAAGTCTAGAGCTAAGATTTGCTTAAGAACTAATGCGATGCAGATGGAAATTGCGAAGAAAGCAAGCAATTGATCTATCCCCTCAGAGGTGGGTCTCTTAACAAATAGGACCTGCTCATGCCCTTTTCTTTTCACACTCATAAAGGCCTAAAATGAGCAGGACCTATGTCAAGCCTTATGTGAGTGTACGAGAATGGGTGCATAGACATGTGAGGTGGGGAGGATCTAGATCCTAGAATCATTGGATTTTGCTTGGGAGCAACGCCCGGCCACGAGCTGGATAAATCTTGCCCGATCCTTGAACTCACCATCTATCCACATGCAAAACAACACAATTGACTCTAGGACGGTACAAGATAAACCAAATGATTAACGAACCAGCTAATTGACCGAACCAATTCGAACGATGATTTAAAAGAATCAATCTTGATTGACTCTAGCACCTCCGCCCTCCTCAACTTGATTCTTGAACGGAAAAAAACCGCAACAACGACACGAGCCCGTCCCCAAATCTTTGTACCAAGCAAAATCCTAGAAATCTATGAATTGAATTAGATAGAGTTTGGAAATGATATTAGAACTTTGTACCACAGATCAAAATCCGAAACGCGCCAAATCTGAACCCCTGACCCCGATCTTAACTATAAGAAGAAACAGATCCTGCATGAAACTACCCCACCCCACGCCCCCCCCTAGCCCAGAAAGCTACCATCGGACACCGCCCGAACCAGGCTTAACCATGCGAGCCACTAAAACCCTTGAAATAGGTTCCCGAACTAGCACGCCCACTTAGCAATTCTTGTATTTTGTGTGGTAAATTAGCAATCTTGTAGAGATCTCTCACCAGTCTGGAACCCCAGGAAAAGAGCAAAGGATTGGAACGATGGTGTTGGGATGACGATGAATAGAGGAATCGTTTTGGATAATCTCTTGATCCTTTGCTCTATCAAAAATCATGATTTCATGGATTTTGCTTGCACAAAGATTTGAAGAGTAACGGCGGAGTCGCCGCCCCGTCAAGATCGAAGGCCCGCAAGATTGAAGGAGGAAGCGAAAGGAAAGGGCTTTGAACACGTCGAATTGGTTCGTTAATCATTTGGTTTATCTGGTAAAACCGCCTTCTTAAGTGACTGAATTTTATGTGGAAAAATATAACGGTGAAGATTCAAGGATCTAGGCAAGATTTAAATCCAGCCGTGAACTGCTCAGAGCAGTGCCACGTACGCACTGCTCCCAAGCAAAATCCAGAATCATTGATAGTTAGGGAGGCTCTTTTGCGGAAAAAATCGTCTTCTGTGCACAGCAGTGCGGCACCACAAATTGACATGTGGCGTATTCTTAATAAACAGCTGAGATTATTAAGAAATAAGGAATCTAAACCGTTTTCTAATGAAGATCAATCCAAATTCCAAAATAAGATGTTTTATAAAGATTATAACTAATAAAGGACCGATATGATTTTGAATTTAGCCAACTGAAATTTAATTTACCAAACAACTATAAATCTATATTGGGTTGTGGAAATTAAAGTCTGTGTTGCTTGATTCACCCATCTTCGATTTTGAAATGTTATCAACAACCCAATCCTAACGCTCTAATCAAGTAATCCAACTTTCAGTTTTACAAGCTGGTGAAGCAGCAAATTCTAAGCCTAGAAGGGAGCTTCAGAAAAAGCTTAAAGAACTCTAAATCAAAGTTATTTGGAGAGAAAGAAAAATTAAGATAAAACATATTATAAAGTATAGTAACTAAAATTAAAGCTTTTCAGGATTCGCTGGAGATCTAGTGGATGTATTATGGACAGTTGAATTAATTACTACAGTTTAAATTTCTCCTTCAATCTTATGAACTCATTTTTATATTAAAAAAAAAAAGTTTCGCAACAATTTATCAAGGTAAGAGAAAATAGTAGCTAATTTTTCTCTTAAAGATAACCCATTTTCAACAATATAATAATACATTAAAATAAAATAGTTAAATCATTATTCTAAATGGCCAATTCCAATATTAAGCAATACTATTTATTTATTTGCTTAGTTGTATTGCCAAAGAGGAAAATCCTTAGAAAAAAAAAAAGTAAAATTTCTGATGAAGTATAATGTTTCATAAAACTTTGCTTTTTGTCCTATAGCAAATTTGATTGCATTTGGTAAAGATATTAGAACTTCCAATCAAATTTGGAGTAATCAACTCTTTCAATTTGGGCAAAATTTGGTCATTAAGATTTATGTAGAATCTTTTAAATAAATATCTATAAATTAACATATAATTTCTAAAATGCTTATTTTAAAAGGTTGATGATAATTAATCACATAACAAATAAGATTTTGGAAAATCTATATTTTTTTCCAATGCTTTGTTTGTCACTTTGAACTTTTGGTCCTAAGGTAGAGAAATTTCTTGTCGGGTAAATTCTGACCCGTACAAAAGGAGTAACGATCTGGGCTTTATGTTAGAGAGAGACTCGTTGAAATAGACATGTCTATGAAAATTCAGACTATCTGCACATCCTGGAGATAACAAATAAGATTTTGAAATATATTGATTTCTTCCAATGCCTTATACTTGTCACTTTGAACTTTCATCATCATACCATTAGTTTTCTTTTAGCGTTTGAACAAAACAAAAATGTAGGTTGAGAAAAAAATACCATATAGAGTGCGGCAAATTCGTAAGGGTGATAGATTATTATAATTAAGTGTCATGCTACTAAAATATTGTCCTTGATTCATAATGAATGCGTGTTTCCCCTTGCAGTAAAATGGTGTGCAAGAAGCTTGGACCCTCACTTTTATTGGGTTTAGTTTAATTTTAGAATTGAATGTCCAATCCTTTTCTCACCATTCCCCTTCCACCCACCTCAAAATAAATAAATAAATAAATAAATAAATAAATAAACAAATACAATTAAAAATGTAAATATCAATTACCTTCCCTCTTAGTTGACCAAATAGTTGGATAGTATCACCTATTCCTTGTTTACTTGGTAAAAATATCAGAAGTGAAGATCATCTATCTCTATTCAGACAGGTTGTCCTCCCATCCTCGCACACTCACATAATAAGGCTTGACAACCATATATGAGTATGAGAAGATGGCTTGCTTGGATAGAGAGAATCTAGACTTAGGTATCAAACACCTCATTTTCTTAATTGTTAAATATTATTTTAAAACCCAAATTATCATTAACTAGGAAGATGTTTAGTATGGACTCAAATTTAACACTCACTGCTGATTATGTAGACAAAATCAATACATAAATTTTTTTTCACAAGATTGAAACTGCTGCCATAAATTCTTGACTCTTAAGAACAAGATAATTAGCCGAGTCTACTCAATCAAAGAATTATTTCTAGGATGCAAATCAAAATTCATGTGAAGGCACATTAATGGAGATCATCACCACCCCTCCCCATCTGCAACCACCCCACCTCTAAACCCAAGATTCAATGATCAACAATCCGGCCTAAACATGAAATTTTATACCAATTTCTTCATTCCCTTTTCATGCCCACCCAACCTTACATCTGAAAAAAAAAAATTCCTAATATCAATATTCTGTTACATATTTGACAAAGCCCAACAACACAAAAAACAGATGTTATCAATAAAGGGTTGATAATCATTTCAAGCTCTTCCAATTTTTTTTTTTTTTGGTTTAAGGGGGTGGAGTAGGGGGGGGAGAGGCCCCCGAACGGGGGGGCCACCCCCCCCCCCCCGGCCCCCCCCCCCCCCCCCCACCCCCCCAAACCCCCCCCCCCCCCCCCCCCACCCCCCCCCCCCCCCCCCCCCCCCCCCCCCCCCCCCCCCCCCCCCCCCCCCCCCCCCCCCCCCCCCGCTCTTCCAATTTCATGAGCAGCTATTTCCAAATATCAATATTCTGTTACATACTTGATTTACGAGTACCCATTGCAACTAGCTTCAAGTTCATGGTAGGATTGGAAATAACATCCATGTAAATGTTTCAACTGGACTATCTAATTTTATTTATTTATTTATTTACTTTGCAACACTCCGTTGAACCCCTACAACCATTTTACCACAACTAATTTAAATATTCCGTAGCTGAGATGAAAATCTAATGCATACTAATCTTTTCTTTACTTTACTTTTCAATTTTACCTCTAGTTCATTTTGTGGATAATTTTCCTCATGTAGCCAAGCACAAACATTTTTCAAAAAAAAAACAACCTTCTAAAATCTCAAAGTTTGTTCTAGCTTAAAATATACCCCAAAGTATTGTTAAAAGAAAAGATAAAGTTGCAAAAGGATTAAGAAGTGTGTCAACATTGTAGTGAACTCAAATAATATCTTAATCAATGAAACACTTGACACCCACGAAAAACAGACCCAGATAAAAGCAGAAAATGGCCTTTCTTCACCACATATAGGGCTGGAAAAAAAGAAAACAAGAAAAACCGGGGAAAAAAAACAAAAAAGGAGGGGGGGGGGGGGAGGGGGGAAAGAAAAAAAAAACAAACAAAAACAAAAAAAAAGAAAGGACAACAAACCAAACCAAAAAAAAATCCTAGATTTGAAGTCTATAAATTTGAAATCTCTAGACTCATGTAACCAAACAAATGAAGTACATTAACTCTTAAGAATTGAAGTTGAAACTCTATTTTCTATTTAATAATTAAAAATTCCCTAAACAAATGGAGATAGTCTATGAACACTGGGTCCTTGTCTCAGTTTCCAAGTAACCAACAATGACTTTTAACCAGCAATAGCCACCCAATATCACATCTCAAACCTCAAAAGGATATGGCTTCTATTACTAAAATACTTAAACAATGCCAACTATCATTGCGAGTTTGATATTTTTTTGTGGGGGTAAGAATTGCGAATTTGATATCCACCAAAGGAAAAAACTATAAGAGTCCGGATGTCCCTCTCTAGTGACAGAGAAAACAAATAGTTTTTAATATCAAACACTTGCACACAATTATAGAAGCATGGTGAGTTCATTTGATTGCATTTTGGTAAATATATTAAAACTTTTGATCAAACTTGGTGTGATTGATTTTCTATTTTGATTAAAAATTTAGTCATTAAGATGTATGTAGAGAGTCTTCTATGACATGAACTAACTCATATACTATCAAATGACAAATGATAAAAAGTGACACTTTATTTAACAAAAGGGTATTGAGAAAGATCTATGATAATTAATATATACCACATATGTTGGTTTCCGCCAATGCTTTATTCTTGTTATTTTGAACTTGTACCATCATACATTTCTTTTTCTTTTTTCATTTGAACAACACAAATGTAGGTTGAAAGCAAAAAGTAGTATATAAATTATAGTAAATACTTAAGGATGATGGGTTGTTTAGTATTATGCTAGGAAATTATAATGTTGTGTCCTTGATTCATTATGAATGCATGCCTTTGTTTACGGTAAAATGGTGTGGTAATGAGCTTTTACTTCAGCGACCAGCAACTAAATAGTTAGGTCTCACCAAAGGGTTGACTCAGTTAATAATGACCATTACCTCTTAGTGAAGAGGCCATGGATTTGAGTCTCCCTTGTGATACATGTAATAATTTCTCCCCTCTCCCCATAAAAACTCCCTTGTATATAAAAAATAATAATAAATAAATAAATAGTTGAGTCTAGCACTCTAGCACTCTCTAATTTTAGGAATGAGAGTATAACCCTTCCCCCACAAATCACCATACACAAACACAATATAAAAAGAGAAGAAGTCGTAACATAGGGCAGTGATAAGTTGTGACCCAGTGAATTCTTATATGGCCCTTAGTATCAAAGCAAAATTTTTAGGGTCTTATTAAGTGTTTGTGGTTTTTTTTTTTAATGTTCTAAAAATGCGTAGAGCTAAGATTTGTTTGAGAACCAGCGAAACAGAGATGCAAATTGCAAAAAGGGGGGAAAAAAAAAGGTTCCACCCGGGGTTTTGGGGGGGGTTTTTTATTTTTTAAAAAATTAAAGAAAAAAAAGGTTTTTTGGGGGGGGTGGAAATAAAACACCCCACCTCGTTTTTTAAAAAAATAAAAGGTACAAAAAATGTGGGGGGGGGAAGAAAAAAAAAAAAAAAAAAAAAAAAAAAAAAAAAGGAAAAAAAAAAAAACAAAAAAAAAAAAAAAAAAGGGGGGGGGCAAGAAAATATCAATCCATCACCTCAGAGGTGGGTCTCAAAACAACAAGTGGAGCCTATTCCCTAAGCCAAAAAAAGAATGTTTTAGAATAACATCATCTAAACTACTGGTTCCAACCAGCTAAACCGATATAATTTGAGATGTAATAATAAAACTGTAAAATTGAATACCTAATTTCGTATGCAACATTATATATAACTCATAATTTAAGTCCACAAAAGTGGCTTATTACATAGAAAACTCCTGTTGTCAAGAACCTAACATGTATAGGGCTCAACGCCTCAACTCAAGACTTAATCTTAAAAGAGTAGCCTAATTCAGTGATGAATATTGTGCATCAGCTTAAACTGTTGACAATTTCATTCATGGTGTCGTTAAGAGAAAAATAAATAAATGAAATTAGTTACCCAAATTTCATCTCCAAGATTATGATTTTTGACGATAGAGACAACTATATGAAAATTTAGTATCTTGATACGAAAGATACACGAAAGATACACACAGACTGTTACTAATTCCCCTCCCCCGGGCGAAATGCTATTTAAGGGGGAAAAAAGTGTTATCAGGAAAATGTTGTATGGAAGGGAATCACAAGATACTGCACTTATCTTTCTAGTTTGTCTTTCTAAAATCTTGTTCAAATTAAGGATTTCTGGTGAATCTTTTGAATTCAATTAATTCAAACATGTAAAGGTGAATAGAGATTATAATATATATACTACTCAGATCTTCAGGTCTAAACACGAGTGCCTACTTGATCCTCTGAGATAGTGTATCAAATGCTTAACTGAAAGGAGGATTCCACTGAGAATATTTCACAACCACAATTGATGGATGTCACTTAAATACATCTGTCCTCCTAAATAACCAAAAACCATTTGAAAATAAAGCAACAAACAAAACATTATGCAAATCAGGATATCATTTAACAGGAATTGCAAATGAGATGAAAAAGTTTAAAATTCTGAAATTAGAATCTGAATATCAGCCCCACCTTCCCCAACCCTACCAGATATGCAGCTCTGCTCCTCTCATTGCATGTGAAAGCAATGCTTTGTCTCTCTGTAGGATTGTACTGCAAAATCTCTAGTTCTGGGCATCAATGTGAGGTTGTTGTTTCATTGTTGAAAATGAAGGTGTTACCATTGTGGCAACTTAAGTGAGATGGCTGAGTTGGTCGAGCGGTTAAATAGATGGGCTCAAATCAAATTGGTTTAGTCGTGTACCAAACATGTAAAAAATATATGAGATAAAAATATGATTTTATGAGATATTAATCTAAAGATTTAGAGTCAAAATACTCACATGCCAAACAAATTCTTGTGCTCCGTTGGTTTCTTTCACTCCCTTCATCTATATCATTGGAAAGCTATATGGTACATGCTTCAACCATATGAAGAGAATTCTTTTTACAAATTGAACTTCGTATGAGCCATTAATATTTTGCAATGATTCTACTTTATTAGTGCAAAAATATAAATTTCTCGAAGGCTCCTACATGTGGTCTACTATTAACACTTTATATAGAGAGTTGCTAGTGAAGCCATTCCCACTAGTGAAAATTTATTTCACAAACAAAGCTGTCTTTCTCCTTTATGTCTCTTGTATGGTCAAAGCCATTGAATCTACATTGCATGCTCTCGTTTTTTGTGATTTGTCACAATATTGTTTGCAGGCTTCCCCACTTAAACTTAACTGTTCAGAATTTATTGGGTCATTTATTCATGACTAGATAGCTTTCTTACATGCCAAATATAAGAACACAGACGATTTATCATATATTGACATCATATGGAGTACTCTTTGCTTTGGAGAGCTCGGAATGATTTCTTGTTTGAAGGGAAGCGGCCTTCTTTGGAAGGCTCTCTAAGAGCTTTTTGGGCTCTCTATAATGATGTGACTTTATATGCTTTTAACCTTCCTGGAGAGACACTTGATACAACCACCATTTCCTTAATTCTCCTAATACTAAATTTTATTATCAGGTTTATGTAGATGGAACTTGGGATAAACATACTAGAAATGGAGGACGAGGATGTATTATTTGGGATTTCCATGGGAGTTTTTTTGTAGCAAAATTATGTCATAGTTCGAGCTTCTTGGTTGCAATGGTGGAGTTGGAAGCGGTTCGGGATGGTTTGCTACTTGCTAGAGATTTGTAAATCACTAAGTTAGTTCTACATCCGGACCACAAGAGTGTGATTGATGCCATAATGGTAGTGACTACTCTTTTGATTGGTATGTTGTTGCTCAGTAGATGGAATTCTTAGACTTAAGAACTCTTTTAATTCAGCCTTTTTTAGCTTTTTTAGTAGAGATTTAATGTTTATGCTGACTATATAGTCCATGGGGGTAAAACTTTTAACTTATTTAGGGTTTGGTAGAATTGTTCACCCTTGTTCACGTTGGACCACAACTTTGCCGGCTTCAAGGGCGTTTCCTTGGAATATATTTAATTCTCAACCAGTGGATTATACTTTGATTACGTGACACAATCAAACAATCAAAGCCGTTTGCAAATAAAAATCTTATTAATTTCTTTGAAAGATAGTGTGGTAATATCGTGCTTACGAGGATAGCCGCACCGGCATGAGAATGCAACATGTGTCAACGAAGTGTTATTTGAAAAATCCAACGATTAAAGATTTTAGCGTATAAAGATTTTTAAATTTTTCCAGGGATCTGAATAATTATATATTATTTTCTTTGAAATTCTTCAGGGAAAATCATAACTCCTTGGACTGGTATGTCAACGGACATTCTATGTGACGAGGAGAAATAAAGGTTAAGTTTGTAAATTAAAAATTTCAAGGGTGAATAATTGTCATATTCCAAACTTTTGAAGTATAAAAATCAACCAAATACATTTTGACCATTAGATTTCTCAAGGAACACGTGTTTTGTTCTCACACATGCCCAGATGATTTCTGCGCGAGCACAAACAAAAATCCAGTTTAAACCTAATTCCTAAACAAAAAACGGGGGTTTGGTATTGTAAATTTAAAATACTAAAAATCTCATAATGTAAAATAAAATAAAATTATTATTATTATTACTTTTAAAATGGCGATTTATATTAATTTACTATGGGAGAAGGGGGTGGGTGGACAGCATGGACTATTTACATATGACTATCAGAAAGAAAGGATTGGGGCATATTTATTCAGTTTATGCAGTTAATCATAAACACGTCCAAAGAACATTCCCAAACAATTTAGGCGTTTCAACCATTCTAGAGCAAAGAACAGAATTGATGCCCTTGAAGGAATTCGACATCCCCTTCTCTACCCTATCTAATCCTGAACTCACCATGTTTTGTATCCATAATATGCTGACACACTTAGAAATCCCTACTCACTCCATTGACATATTCAAACGAGAAATCTCTAGGTATGCCTCCCAATTGGCAAAAATCTCCGTGGACATAAAGTAGTGGAACCTTTAACATCTCCATATTTATTGATGTTTGTTTGGTAGAATACGTAGACATTGGACCTGGAGAGTTAGAAGCCAATTTGACGAGTATCAATGGAGATGAAAGTTCTACCTTGGCTTCCGATTCAAGATCATCGATTGATGCTTTGGAGATCAACATTTAAGAAAAGAAATAAATAAGTAAAAAATTATTAATACTCATACTCTTGTAGTGTCTTCGTATATTCTCAGATTGTTTTATGGTCACGTGGCAGCCTCTTGGCTAAAAATGCCTCAGAGGTTACAAGATTCTTTCCAACACTCTTCTAATATGAGATGTAGGACTCACTTTGGCACCTACTCTCTTATATAAAATATTAGTAGAGTACTTGAATTTAATTATTGTTTTCTGGAACTATTAGGGTTTTTATCTACCTATGGAGTGTGGGAATCTATATCTCATCAATACAAATTTATAAATGTACTTTAAAGATCGAAGATAAATCACATACCAAATAAGGTTTTGGAATATGTTGGTTTCCTCCAGTGCTTCATTCTAATTGTTTTGAACTTTCAACATCATACCTTTCTTTTCCTTTTAGCATTTGAAAAACACCTAATGTAGGTTAGAAGGTTAAAACCATAAACGAAAAAATTAGTATATGGATTATAGTGAATACTTGAGGACGATGGGTTGTTACAAGTAAATACCATTGCTAGCAAATTATGCTAATTTTGTGTCCTTAATTCATAATGAGCGCATGTATCTGATCATGATAAAATAGTTTGAGGAGGAGCCATTACTTCAATGAGAAGCAACTAAACAGTTAGGTCACACCAAAGTGTTGGTTTGGTTGACAACAACAAATACATTTTAGTGAACTGGCCACAGATTCAACTCTTTCTAATAGTACACGTAATGATTTCCTTCCTCTCATCTCCCTTCTCTCTCCAAAAATAAATAAATAAATAAAAATTGTAATATTATATAGTGATAACTTGTGGCCTAGTGAATTCTTATGTTGCCTTCAATATGTCCTTCAAAGGAAAGATTTTTAAGGTCTTGTCGAGTTTTATAGGTTTTGAAAAAACACCCTTTTTTGGTAAAGATGGAATAAAAATAACGGGTAGGAAAAAAACATGTAAGATGCATATATACATATAATGGGGTAAGGCAATAGAAAAAAATTTGAAAAAATTTTGTGAAATTTTTCTAAAAACTTGGGGTCCCACTTTTGTTGTTTTTCACAATTTTTCATAAAATAGAATTCCAGTTTTTTAATGAGATTTTTAAAAGGGATACGGTGAAAAAGTTACTATGTCACATTAGCATACAAGTTTTCTTAAACATAATGAGGCATAATTTGAAATTTTATATAAAAATTTATTTTTAATTCTTTTTTTTCCCACTCCACTTTATATTTATCAAACAAACAGTGCCAAAATGTCTAGAGCTAAGATTAGCTTAAGAACCAATGCGATGCATATGAAAATTGCAAAGAAAGCAATTGATCCATCACCTCAGAGGTGGGTCTCGTACTCTCATAACAAATAGGACCTGCTCATGCCCTTTTCTTTTCACACTCATAAAGGCCTAAAATGAGCAGGACCTATGTCAAGCCTTAGGTGAGTATGCGAGGATGGGTGTACAGATAGGTGAGGTGGGGAGGATCTAGTTCCTAGAATCATTGATAGTTAGGGAGGCTCTTTTGCATGCTATTTTGGAGAATATCAAACTTCTCATTATCGAATCGAATAATTAAAACCTTGTGTTACTTGAACAACGACACAATATCATTGGTATCCATTGGAGGATTAGTGGAGGAAATATTAAGGAATTGCAAGCTCTTTTTATAGTTGTAAATTTTCTTATTTGCCTACATGTGGTAACAATACAGCTGACCAGCGAGTCGGGATCAGCTCCCCGACGGCTTCCCAACCACAAAAACAGTGGGGCCCGCCCCACAGTGAAAAAAAATTTTGGAAAAGGAAAAAAAAACTCAAAATTTTACATCCATCGGGGAGCACTTTTTGCTCCCTCGACGGGGAGATGATCCCGATTCTTGACCAGCTAGCCTGAAAGACTACATTTATGATAGGTCAGACATGTTGGCCAATTTACACTTTGACTCGTGTCCTCTGTCAGGCCGAACCCTTGTGTCTTTTTCATTCCTTGCTATGAAAGTTCAATTACCAAATAAATAAATGCTAGTACAAAACTAACCGCTGTTTCTTTCACTTAACAAGATTAGACATGGAGTTTTAGGATTACAAAACTAGTAAAACTAGTGTTTCTTCCACTTTTATGTTATTTTCCCCCTTACATTGCCCCCTACAACTTTGTAATCTTGTCCCAGCACATGTAAGCCTCCAACGTCCAAAACTTCGACATCCACTTCGTTACTTTTTGCTTCAAAAACTTGCTGAAAGGGAAGAGGTTGGTGGCGAAGGCATCTTCTCTCGTGGTGGTGGTGATGGAAGATGAAAAAACCTTCAGAGGGTTCTGGGTTTTCATTAATGGTTGGGACGAAAATGAAGATAATGGTCTTAGTATTTTTTCTTTTTCCCAAAAAAGTGGATAAGTTCTTTGGTCTTGTTAAGAAGTCAACTTGTGTCATAAAGCCAAACTTGGATTGGTTTAATGGTTTTGTATAGCTCGATGTTTTAACTGCAATGTACTGAAAAAATGCACGAGATTAGTAAATATTAGGTTAAGGAATGTAATTACAATTCATCTGTTTTTTTTTTTTTTTTTTTTTGAGAGAGAGTAGAAGAGCAAAGACTCAGAGAGAAATTAGGATTTTGTTTATATTGCTCAAATCAAAGTCTGTTACATGATTTCCTCCTAAATACATTTCATTAAAATTACTAAACTACTGCCCTTTACAAAAATGTTCCTGCGTTTCTCCCATTCCGGTTTCTGCCTTCACCTCATGTAATCACCCAGAAAATAGAGGCTCTTTCTCAAATCTACCATATCAACATGGTTCCACCTGGCGCTGACTTGGTCACCCCATTCCACTTCAGCACCTTTCTTGCCCATAAACAAGTTCCATCGGTGGTGACAACTGCGACAATGGTAGCCGCTTCTACGGCAATATTGGCAATTAAAGGCAAAAATGTCTGTGCAAAAAATAATCATTTTTTCAACCACTATTGTAAACCCCAAGCGGAAATTGATTAATTTTGTAAACTCAAACTTATAAAAAACATTTCTATAAAAGGAAACCTGATAGAAGATAACCTTGTAGGTTTTGCCACAAATTCTTGTAATAGTTTGGTTTCTTCCAATGCCTTAATCTATAGCATTGAATTTTCATCATCATAATTCTTGCTTGTATTCCAACATCTCATATGTAGAAAGATAAAAGCTAAAAACATAACATACAGAACGTAGTGAACTAAGGAATAATTATTTATCCAAACAAGTATCACCACCAGCAAAGGAAGTCAATTTAGTGTGTTGCCTTCACTCGTAATAAAATGGTGTATGGGTATGGGCTTCTTGCCTGTGACAAGCAACTAAACAATTGGATATAGCAAATATCGAGAAAAGTTGAGAGTAACCGTAGTAGGGATGCAAGTTTTGCCTAATTGATAGCTCAAACTTGCCTTCAGCCTAAAGTTGGGCTCATAATTCTAACATTGGGGGGAATCAGAGCTAAGTCAAGGTTGAGTGTTTAATTAAGATCGACCTTACCTTATCTTACTCAAAACCTTTTAGGCAAAATAACCACCTCACTCCCTTACGATCCCTTGGAAAGGTGGAAGTTTGAGACTTGTTTTTATTATATTTCAATTTCACCCCCTCTTTCTATAGTAGAGAGCTATTCTTGGAGAATTGATTCTTACCAATGTTTTAAAACTTTGAGTCGAGAATAAAGAATCTAAGCCATTTTGTGATGAACATCAATCCAAAACAAGATGGTTTATAAAGATTATGACTATAAATGGATCAATATGATTTCTGATTTAGTGAATTGAAATCTAATTTACAAAACAATTATAAATCTATTCTGGAGTGCAATCATACTAGCACTAATGCACCAATCCCATTACAACTATTAATCTATAGTGAGTTACCAGTATCATATGATTCACCAATCTTGGATTATGAAATTCTGAAATATTGTCAACAACATAAACCTAACACTCTAATCAACTAATACAACTTTAACTTCTACAATCTAGGGAAGCTGCAAATTCTGAACCCGGAATGGAGCTTGAGCTTCAGGAAAAAGCTTAGAGACCTCTAAATCAAAGTTACTTGGAGAGAAGAAAAAATTAAAGATAAAACATGGGCTAAAGCATAATTTATTTTTGTAAAATTTCTAGTATAAACTTCAAATTTGAGGTACACATCTGGAAGATTCTAAAATTTTAACAATAAAGTTTTGATTAAAATAGGTCAAACAGCACGAAGAGGAACTTGGTCAATACCCTCAAGCTCAAAATCAAGAGAATCATCCATTATATCATGTAATTGTACAAGTTACCTAACTTTTATACTATATATTTAACCAAAAAAAAAAACTTTTATACCATATAGTGATGTAATTTTTAGCTAATTTGCTAAAGTAGAGTCTATTTCATCTGAGGTTCTTTCAGGTCAGTTTAATTGAATTTTAATTTCATCCCTCCCATACTTACAAGTAAACTTAGAATCATGAATAAGAAATCTAAGTCATTTTCTGATGAAGATCAATCCAAATTCCAAAATAAGATGTTTTATAAAGATTATAACTACAAAAGGACCGATATGATTTCTGATTTAGCCAACTGAAATCTAATTTACCAAACAACTATAAATCTATACTGGGTTGTGGAAATTAAAGTCAGTGTCGCTTGATTCACCCATCTTGGATTTTGAAATTCTGAAATGTTATCAACAACCCAATGCTAACGCTCTAATCAACTAATCCAACTTTTAGTTCTACAAGCTGGTGAAGCAGCAAATTCTAAGCCTAGAAGGGAGCTTCAGGAAAAAGCTTAAAGAACTCTAAATCAAAGTTATTTGGAGAGAAAGAAAAATTAAGATAAAACACTGGGTCCTTGTCACAATTTCCAAATTACCAACAACGACTTTTAACCAGCAGTGCCAAAATAGGCCACCCAGTATCAAATCTCAAACCTCAAAAGGAGATGGCTTCTATTAATAAAATACTTAAATAATTTCAACTATCATTGCGAATTTGAGTTTTCTTTTTGTTTTTTTTTTTTTTTTTTTTGTGTTAAGAATTGCGAATTTGATATCCACCAAAAAGCATAAACTAGAATAGTTCGGATGTCTCTCTCCGTTGACAGAGAAAACAAATAGTTTTTCATATCAAGCACTTGCACATAATTATACAAGCATGGTTAATTAGTTCATTTGGTAGTACTTTGGTAAATATATTAGAACTTTTCATCAAAATTTTTTTTGGTAAAAGGAGATTTAATTAAGAGGGGGACAGAGCCCGACACCGAGACAAGCCAAGAAGCCAAGGGTGGATAGACCAAACCATCCACTTGCAGGATAGGGCCTTCCAGCTAGACAATCGGCCCGTTAGCCCATCTAGAGATAAACGAACCGACCACGCGGTGGACATGATGAGCGCGGACATCATCTACCCACGATGAGCATCCAAATCACATGGGAGAAAGGGATCTTCCACAAGATGAACCGGGTTCATCGAGTCACACCGAAGATAACATCGGCCTTCCTCTCGAGCCCACACGCGCCCGAGAGCCATGGCGGCGAGGGCGCAACAATCTCGGGAATCGGAAAGCTCTCTACAAATCCCATCGAATTTCTTGAAGAAAGCCAAACGCGTATCGGGGAGAACAAGAGAAATGGAATTTATTTCATCCCATCCGCGGAGGCTCCCAAACCCAGAACGGGTAAGTGAAGGTTGGAGTCTCGCGATCCATCCAAAACGGATGCCCGCCGATCTACTATCGACGGATTCCATTTAATATTGTTGAAGCGAGAGGTCATTGAGCCAGCCATAAACCCAGCAAGTGAAGAAACGAGACTCAACATCTCATGTTTGATCTTCTTCTCCGGAAATAGATGTTATTCCAATTATTCGCGACTGATCGGAGAGTTTTGGGAGTGTGCTCGATAATTCCGGTAAGTCCACACCAAACCATATGGCCCTAGAATGATCACACCGAACAATAGGTGATCTAATGATTGTTTCCTTTCCACATCTTTGCATATTGGATGACATTAATTTGTCGATCGTAATTGTCCCGAGCTAAGCGTTCAAACCTCTCCATACAAAGGATCTGATTTTTGGAAGGCATTTGCATCGGATCAATTTCCATGCTCGTGCTACTTCTTCCCATTTGGCGCCGAGAGGAGGAGGGAGCCATGCTCATTCTTGAATCACGCCGATTGCGAGAGAATATGATATGCACTAACGAGAAAATGCCATTGGAAGTTCCCCCAAGGCACATCCCCGGTAAGTGGGCGAGATGGATCTTCGGTATAGCATTTACCTCTTCGTGAAAATAATTGTTGTAGCAGATCTCTATTCCATGTATTAGAATTGGACCGATCGCTCGAAACCTTTAGTAAATTGCATGATGTTGGTCTAGGAGAGGAAATCCGAAAAGAGGGGGGCGGGAATCCAGTTCTCATCCCAAATAGGAGTATTCCTTCCATTACCTATAGAGGAGATGATGCCCATTTGAAGAACTTCTCTACCTTTGAGAATGCCCGGCCCAGGAAGGAGAACCTTACGGGCCTCTAAGAAGGTGCGGTTGGGGTAATAAATGGATTTTATAAATCTAGCCCAATTGGAATCCGGCTGTGACCATAACCTCCACGCCACTTTAGCAAGAAGAGCCCAACGCAAAATCGGGTCACGAAAACCCAGCCCCCCTTTTTCCTTAGATTTGCACAATCTTGACCAAGACATCCAGTGCAATTTATGTTCCTCCCCTTTTGCCCCCAATAGAAATTGGAAATAATGCTTCTTGTATCATTATGACTGATGTTGGAAGAAGGAAGTGGGAGCCCGAATATGATGATATGGTAGAAGCAAGCGACTTTATAAGAACTTCGCGTCCCGCTTGAGAAAGTAGCTTTTCCTTCCAACCTTGAGTTCTTTTGCCAACTTTTCTCCTAACTCCTTGAAGATTTCAGATTTCTTGATTCCAAAATCGGAAGGTAATCCGAGATACTTGAAGGCCCTTCACCATATTTAATTTTTAGAACTCTAGAAAACCATCTTCGAAAACGAATAGGCGTGTTAGGACTAAAAGTGAATGAAGATTTACCTTCATTAATAGTTTGTCCACTCGCTGACAATATAACTCCATACATGCTTTGAGTTGGCAAATCGATGAAGGTTGACTCGAGAACATTAGGCGACATCCGCAAATAAAAGATGTGATATCCGAGGAGCTCTGTTTTTCACGATTCCTTTAATTAATTCTTGGCCTTCGCATCATTCACAATGGCACTTAGAACACGAGAACCCGAATAAATATAAAAGGAGAAAGAGGGTCGCCTGGCGAATGCCTCGAGTTGGACAAAAGGAGCCTTTTTCTACCCCATTAACCAACAAGGAGTAAGAAAGCGATGTAGTGCACTCCATGACCATATCCACCCATTTATTTGAAAACCCCAATTTGAGAAGTGTGGCTTTGATAAAAGGCCATTCCAATCGATCATATGCTTTTTGCATATCTAATTTCATCACAAGAAATTTTTTTCCCTTTCTTCCTATGCTTCACATAATGAAATATTTCATGGGCCATAAAGACATTATCGAAATAAGTCTATCAGGAATGAAAGCCGATTGTGAGGGAGAAATAATACCTGCTAAAGAATCCTTTAGTCTATCAGCAAAGATTTTTGATATGAGCTTGACCACCACCCCACAGAGACTAATCGGCCTGAACTGTCCTGGAGACTCCGGATTAGCACATTTTGGAATTAGGCAGACATAGGTTCTATTCAGCTCCCTTGGCATAATACCCGAAGTGAAGAAATCTTTAACAAAGCTACAAATTTCTTCTTTCGTGATATCCCAAAATTTCGGTAAAAGAGAGGGGGAACCCATCGGGACCCGGGGATTTAAGAGGGCCCATTGCTTCCGGTGCCGAAAGGATTTCCTCATCACTTGGAATGCTACATAGAAGCCCATTTAGCTCACTATTTACCAATGGTTGTACTTTCTCTAATGCAAGGTCCATTGCAGCTTGGGAGATGCCCTCTGATGTGACAGCACCACTAAAGTGATTCAATAATAGCTCCTCCAATTGGTTTTCATTTGCTGTCCAACTACCATCAGATTTCTTCAACTTCAAAATTCTGTTATTTCTTCTTCTTTGAACAGTAGAAGCATGAAAAAAGGCCGAGTTTTGATCACCATGTTTGATCCATTCTACTCTTGATTTTTGATGCCATAAGATCTCCTCCCTCTTAAGCTCTTCATCAAGTAGTTCCTTCAAATGCTCCTCTTCATCAATCAACTCTTTGTAATTCGGCTTACTTTGAATGATCTCAATCTGATTTTTTAAATCTTTGATTTTGTCTTGCACAATACCAAAATCCAGCTTGTTCCATTTCTTAAGAGCTCTTTTACAATTTTCAGATTTCTGAAAGAGTGGGTGTTTTTCACTTCTGCTGCTAGGTACTCTCCAGCCCTGAATAACCACTTCTTTACATCTTGGGTGTCTCAACCACATAGCTTCGAAACGGAACGGACGAAAACCATTCACTTTGCCTCCAGCCGAATCCAACAGAATTGGATTATGGTCCGAACAGAATGCAGGTTTAATGAAGACAGCCGAATCTTCAAAGAGGTAGTTCCAATTCGCATTTGCTAGCACACGGTCCAATTTTATGCGGATATTGGCCCCACCTCTACGCCTATTATTCCACGTAAAGCACGGCCCATTTGAACCTAGGTCCATTAAGGCACATTGTGAAATCATATTTTGGAATTGGCTAATGTCTTTGCTCCCTTTTTTGTTGCCCCCTGCTTTTTCCTGCCAACTAAGAAAGCTGTTAAAATCACCCATACATATCCAGGCACCCACCCTTTGCCTACTGATATTAATGAGCTGGTCCCATACTTTTTGACGCTGATTTCTAATGGGATCACCATAAACACAAGATAGATAGAATTTTTTTCCTTCAACAGTAATTTCAAAATCCATCAATCTGTTATTTGCAAAGAAAGTGGTTACCTGGATTCCATGCTTCCAAAATAGAGCAAGCCCGCCAGCTGATCCCACTGCATCTACTGTAAAACAGCCCTCAAATTTGATTTTTTTCTTTATCTCTAACATTCTTTTGTGATGACTTTTGGTCTCAGCCAAAAATAACAAGTCTGGAAGTTCCGATTTAGAGAGATTCTTTAATGCACGAATTGCCCTGGAACTCCCTAACCCCTGGCAATTCCAACTTAGGATTTTCATAATTCCCGTGGGACGATACCCGCCTCCACGGGTCCACCTCCTAAAAAATGACCGACATCATCATTGAGAAGAATATTAGCTTGAGTGGTACCAACTGATTTTTTTTGGCCGACCTCTTCACGCCTTTAGAGAGAATCCTAGATGGTTCAGCAATGTTCAAGGAGTTCCTTTTCTAGAAGTGGGCTGGGCTTTGGAACATCAGCTATCGGTAAAGGTGGAGGCCTAGGAATTTCAATAATATCCCGATTGGGCTTTGAAGTTAAAGCATCAGAGGCCCTTTGTTCATCAAAGTCTCCAATGGTAACATGATTGAGTTTAGATGGGCTTGGGTAGAAGGAGGCCCATTATATAATGGATTGTGATTTTTCAAGAAAGCGCATCCGGGTAGAGGTGGATGTTAGCTGGCCACTACTTGTGAAATTCGATTTGGCGAAGTGGGATAAGCATTGACTTAGTAGTCTCGGACTACCTTTATCTTTAGAAGTCGATTAAAACTAGCCATATGGTTTAGGAGAGAGACAATGGCGGGGAGTGGTCAGGGCACATACGCAGTATTCTGAATGGGAGAGGGCATGTTCATGGCAAGCTGAAATTTGAAGCCCCGGAAGGATTTCTTGGTGGATTGATTGATGGATGAACAGAGCTGGTTTGGGTTTTCTTGAAATTGCAATCAACAAAAGTGTTTTCATACCTTTCACCGAAAGGAAGTTAGCAGTGTGTATTGACAACGTCGCATCTTCGCCATTCTCTTTCAGGCCGCTCACAGCAGAGACAAGTGACCATCCGCTCTTCCCCGCTTTTCTTTTGACTTAGCATCCTCAAAGCTTGAGCCCCGATTTTCCGAGCTAACTCCGGTGGCCTGAGCTCCTCTTTCCGGTGTAGTTTCAGAGGTGACACTTTCATTCTCTACCGAGTAAAGCTTAGTAAAAATCACCTTCGCATTCTTGATCGGCCTTGATTCGATTCGACCCCTCTAATTTCGAAACACATTTAGGTTTGGGTCTCTCCCGCAAATGTTCATTCCCGCACCCATGGTGTCACGGTGTAGTTTCATCTCTTCAAATCTTCTTATACATCTTCCTTCTTCATGGCCTATTCTTCCGAAACAACAATAAGTTGGTAATCTTTCATACTTAACCGGAGCTTCAATACCCGATCCTTGGGAACTGTTAATCTTGATACACGTTCGAAGAGGTTTGCAAACATTGATGCACACCCCGGCTCTCACATATGAAACTTTTGTACCAAACCGCATACCTTCAATCACCATAAAGAGTTTGTTTCCCCTAATTTCCGTATTATCTTCATTACAATAACGAGATCCAAAAACTCAATCGGAAGTGAGTGTACCGAATCCAAAAATCGCAGTACTTGAACTCCCAGTTCTTCTTTTCATTCAAGGTTCTAGAATGAGTAGGTTTCCAAACCGTCCGGGGACCTTCTTTCATCACGTTCTCTTTATCTAGCTGATGTTGGAATTGAAATAGGAACTTCGCCTCCAAGTTTATGATTTCAACTTTGTGACAAGTATTCCATGCACTAAGTAAGCCTTCAGGAACAGCTTGTCTTCTGAATACCTTACCTTCCATCACATACCCAGCTAAGGTATTTTCCCATGACTTAATCACCCGCAGTTCATCAGCAGCATCTAAGGATACCTCATTATCAGAGTCATCCGAGTTCCATTCTGTTCTTGGAGATTCATTGTGGGATGAGGGTGGGTAAGAAGAGGATGAAGATCCATGTTCAGGAATTTTGATGGGGATCAGAGTTCCTGAGTTTAACAAGGTATGATCCAGATGAGACATTTGGGCTTCGAAGGAGATAATCACAGTGAGAGATATTTAAGAAGAGGAAATAAAGTAACAAGAGACAGAGCAAACAATTCTAAGAAACTGGAACTGAGACTAAGTGGATTCAGAGAGTTTCACGCCGGAGGGCGGAGAGAGGACACGCCGGAGGGCGGAGACAAACTCAATTGCTTTTGAGAAGTAGAGAATGGACACTTTTCATCAAAATTGGTGTGATTGATTTTTCTATTTTGGAGAAAAATTTAGTCATTAAGATGTATATAGAGTCTTCTACGACATGAACTAATTGATATACTATCAAGTGACAAATGATAAAAAGTAGGACTTCGCTTAACAAAAGGGGGTTGAGAAGGACCCAATCCCCAATATTTTGTAAACAGTTATGCTATCTCTTGTTATCTAACTAATGTTGATCATCCATAGCTAAAATTAACAGATGATTAATGATAAGATCATATACCACATATATTGTAAAATTATATTTAAAGATTGATGATAATTAATCATATACCGCATATGCTGGTTTCCGCCAATGCCTTATTCTCATTATTTTGAACTTTCTCCATCGTACATTTCTTTTTCTTTCTTCGTATGAACAACAAAGGTTGAAATAAAAAAGGAAAAAGTAGTATATGTATTATAGTAAATACTTAAGGATGATGGGTTGTTATAAGTATATGCTAGTAAATTATAATGATGTGTCTTTGATTCACTATGAATGCATGTCTTTGCTCACGGTAAAATGGTGTGGGAAGAAGCTTTTACTTCAATGACAAGCAACTAAATAGTTAGGTCACACCAAAGGGTTAACTCAATTAGCAATGACCATTACCTCTTAATGAAGAGGCCACGGATTTGACTCTCCCTTATGGTACATGTAATAATTTTCCTCCTCTCCCCATAAAAACACCCTTGTATATCAAAAATAATAATAATAAATAAATAGTTGGGTCTAACACTCTAGCCTAATTTTAGGCCTGAGAGTACCATTCCCACCTGTACACGCATTTTTGGGCGAAGGTTTGTAATTTCGTTTGACAACTTGCCAACTCATTTTGCATCATTATTCCTTGTTTAATACTTTTTTTTTTTTTTTGTAGAATTCCTTGTTTAATACATGTACTTATCAAAGTCTATTAATGTATAATATTTATGTTTTGGTGCCGCCTTCGAGATGGATTTATTCACTGCATTCCACCTCTAAGTTATTTTATTAATATTCAGACGTGAATCTCGCACTAATGTGTGGTGGGAAGCACCAATGGAACAGTATACGGCCACAAGAAAGTGATCTAAACTCATCTAAAAAACCACATATGAACAAACAAAGTCTGATGATATCCATGAAAAGAGGTTGACTTGGGCATTGTCGTGAAGGAAAGTAATCGTCATAGCAAGTTGAGGAACATTCAAATGTCTGATCATCAGATGGAGGGAAGTATGGTTAAGATCCTAACCAATAACTACTGCTTTGTGGACTCGCTTTTCTCTGCTTCTGATTACTCTAAATAAATTTTCTCATACCAGAAAAGAGGGATAGAGAGAGATAGAGTACCTAATTTCGTATGCAACAGTATAACTCATAATTTAGACCTACAAAAGTGGCTATTACATAGAAAACTCCTGGTGTCAAGAACCTAACATGTATAGGGCTTAACCCATGACTTAATTTTAAATGAGTAGCCCAATTCAGTGATGAATGTGTATCAGCTTAACTGCTGACAATCCATATTCATGGTGCCGTTAACAGAAAATAAAATTAGTTAATCCAAATTGCACCTCCGAGATTATGGTTTTTAACAATAGAGACAACTATATGAAAATTTGAATATGTTGATACAAAAGATACACAGACTGTTATTAATCCTCCAGTATGTTGATATAAAGGAGACACATAGGCTGTTAACTATTATAATGATATAATCTCTATTCACATTTACATGTTTGAATTGATTCAGAAGGATCACCAAAAATCCTTAATTTGAACAAGATTTTAGAAAGACAAACTAGAGAAATAAGTGCAGAATCTTGATCCCCTGAGATAGTGTATCAAATGCTTAACTGAAAGAAGAATTCCACTAAGAATATTTCACAATCAACGTCACTTAAATATGTCTGTCCTCCGAAATAACCAAAAACCATTTGAAAATAAAGCAACATACAAAACATCTGCATATGATATGGAAAACTTTAAAATTCTGAAATTAGAACCTGGATACCAGCCCCACCTTTCCCAACCCTACCAGATATGCAGCTCTGCTCCTTTCATTGCATGTGAAAGCAATGCTTTGTCTCTCTTAGAATTGTATTGCAGAATCTCTGGTTCTGAGCATCAAGCCATCAATGTAAGGTTGTTATTTCATTGGTTGAAAATGAAGGTATTATCATTGTGGCAACTAAAGTGAGATGGTTGAGTCGGTTGAACAGTTCAATAGATGGGCTCAAATCAAGTTAGGTCAGTCATGTATACCAAACATGTAAAAGATATATATGAGATAAAAATATGATTTTATGAGATATAAATATAAAGATTTAAAATAAAAATATTCACATGCCAAACAAATTCTTGTGCTCCATATGAAGATAATTATTTTTTACAAATCTTGAAATGTTTCTACTTTATTAGTGCAAAAATATAAATTTCATTAAGATCAACTAAAGGCTCCTACATGTGGTCGTTTTTGGTACAAAGGGGCTTATTATTAACAAATGAAGCGGTGTTAGTTTCACCACTAGAACAGCTCTGCGTTGGTTCCTACATCTGGTCTAATATTAACAAATGCGTTCTGAAAAAATATATGATCAAAATAAAAATATTATTTTATAATTTAAGAGATAAAAATTTAAAAATTTATAATAAAAACATTCAAAAAACAAACAAATTTTTGTAATATATTGGTTTCTTCCAGAGCGCTAGTTTATAAAATTGAACTTTCATCATCATAAATCTTCCTTGCATTTTAACATAAGCTTAATTAAAACAAAGAACCTTCCTGTTGTGGGTAAATGAATTAAGACAAGACTAAGTCTGAAGTTTTATATCAGCAAAAATACCATCATATATAGATACAGTATCACGAAAGAATCAAGATAACCTTTGAATGAGTAATGATTATGTTCTTTGAATGAGTAATGATTACATTCGTGAGATGTTCAATCTAATAACAATAATAGAAAATTTAGAAAAAGAAAACAGAATAGATAAACGAATATTAAAAGATACATATAAAAAGAAACACATACACATAGACTCTCATCCATTGTTTCCTTTTTTACAGCAGAAATTTAAAACATCGACAATGATTGTCAGGGAAGCTTGAAGAATTCGATGGAGGAGTAGGGAATGCTGACTCAAAACTAAGCACTTAAGCATTGATCACATATAAAAGCCTTCATTGATCAAATCATGCGTTCAAGTGAGCAGATACATCATACTTATAGCCACTATGGTTAACACAACCTTCAAACCTAGGGTATTGAAAGGACCCAATCCCTAATGCTTAATGTTGATTAATCATTGTTAAAATTGAAACATAATTAGGAATAAGACCACGTGTGTGTGCATGTTTTTAATACCTATTTTTATTAGATCATCTATTTGAAACTTGTTAAGGAATCTGCACAAACACTTAAACGGTTGTTGTAATCACAATATTTCTTCAGAGCTGAAATGTACTAGAGGTATTTTCTTTAAAGTATTTAGACACCCCAAATTGTACAAGGGTTCTAATTGTGTCTTCACCCCAAGATCAATCAGCTCCAACCTTTAAGGTTGCACCCTATAAAAGTTACTCAAGGTGTAATAAGGTTATGTTCACTGCTTAACAGAATAACAACAGGGAGAGAGAGAGAAAGAGAAGCAGGATATTCAATGTCCAGAACGAATTCGAAAATAAGTTTATATAGAGCCTCAAAGGCTGTGGGTGAAAATGTAAGATCATCTCTTTTTGTGAAGGTACCTATTCAACTCAACTCCCTTCAGGAAGATATCTATCCAGCTGACCTCCCTAAAGGAAAGTGCTTCTCTAATGGCCTATTCTGGATCAAGGACTATGGCCGAAGTCCCAAGTCATATATAATTATTAATATATATATATAACCATGGCAGGATCACAACAGAGTTCGATCCTTAACCCCAAATAAATATTACTTAGGTCCTTACTATTTATCAACTCCTCTCAACCCGATGTAGGACTAAATAAAAACCATAGGATAAAAAAAACATATATTTATATAAAAATATAAAATAATATTAATTAAGTTTTAAACATATTTACAACATCTTCATGTATTTTTAAGTATTTAAAGGAAATGGATTTTTTCCATATTCTCACAGGTATGAGATGTAGAGCTAACATGAACGTACACCTTCTCTTATATAAAATATTAATCTCCTACCAAATTAATTTTAGGGTAATTTTCATCTGGACCCCTTGAGGTTTGGTCCATGTCATTTTTATTCCAAATAAATGAAAATTTTGCATATACCTCCCCTGAATTATCTAATAAGATCAATTAAGGACAAATTATAATTTTTATGACCAAAATACCCACGCATTTATTCTACGGTAAGATTTGAAAATAAAAAAAGTGAGATATTTATTATTCCATTAAACACGAAACCTCCAAATCCATAGCTATGGCCGCTTTGAAAAATAACCTATTGCCACTCATCCTACCGCCACTCTTACTCCGGCAACCACCGTAATTGGTTCTCTCTCCTCTGCCTGCTGCGGCGGCGTCTTCCTCGTCTTTGCATCATTACCGCAGGACAAAGTGACATCATCAGCCACTACTCCAACTACTGCTGCCTCATCTTCTCCTGCGCCAACACCTGTTCAAGACGGCTCCGAAGTCCGTTGTTCGTTTGTGCCAAATCTATCCGTATCTGATTCTCTAAACAAAGACTCTTCACTCTTTCTTCAAGAACCCAATTCAGTTTTCCAATTTTCTCCATCTCTGTCTTTCCCTCTCAATCTCTTCGAAATCCTTTCTTCTTCTCGAATGTCGTTTCTGCGTTTTGCAAGTTTTAATCGAACCTTCTCTATTTGCAAATCATTTACACATGAATCGATTAACACAATTTTTGAAAAACAGATTTAAGAAGGGAAAAAAAAGAAAAAAGAATTGAGTGTTACTCACATATTGGGCAATGAGTCGATCGATCTCTAATTGTTATTGTTATTGTTGGATCTGAAACTTAATGTCTTCGCCAAGGAAGGACAAAGGAGCAACCCTGTTGCAACTATTGTGGTTATTGTTGATGATGTTGTCTTTCATGACAACCATGGATGAATCTCTGGAGCGTTTTCTTGAAATTGGGGAGATTGTTGTAAGGTGGTGGTTGTTGCAGGAACTAGATCAGCCATAACAGAGGAGACGTAGAAAGGAAGAAGCATTTCTGGAGTTGTGTTGGCTGTAGAGAGTGGAATACCACCCAAACCCATTTGGGTATTGTAAATACTAGAGTTGTTTCTTCATTAGTTTTCTGTAATTTCAATCAAATGGAGAAATAAGAAAGTGAAAAAAAAAAAAAAAAAGAAACAAAGAAAAACTAAGAGGATATATAGCACTTAGAAGATGTATTACCTGTTCACAATTAGTTGGGGAGGGAAGAGATTGAGATACAGCGCTTCAACAGCCATGAAAATTAATTCTCTTATCTTTGTGTGCTCTGTATAATCAGTTTTGGTTGCAGAGGGAAACAGAAACTCCAAAACAAAGATAGACGATGCAAAGAGAGAGACAGGGAGCGGAAAGATGAAACGGACATGCGGAGGCGGTGTTTAATCGAGTGAATATTCCACTTTTTTTATTTTCACCTTTGGATTTAATAGTGAAAATATGATGCAAATCTTACGATAAAATAGATGTAAGGGTATTTCGGTCATAAAAATCATAATTTGTCCTTAATTGATATTATTAGATACTTCAGGGGAGGTAGATACAAAGTTTCCATTTGTTTGGACTAAAAATGACATGGACCATACCTCAGGAGGTCCAGATGAAAATTACCCTTAATTTTATTATCATTTTTTGAAACTGTTAGTGTTTCATCCATTAAAGGAATCTACATTTGAATCTATATCTCATCAATAAAAATGTGATTTATAAGATTTAGAATTTAAAGATCGATGATAATTATGCACATATAATATCAGATTTTGGTGTTTGTTAGTTTCCTCCAGTGCCTTATTCTTGTTGTTTTGAACTTTTAACATCATACATTTTTTATCTTTTGCATTTGAACGACACAAAATAAGTTGCAGTTAAAAGCTGAAAGGAAAAAATATTATACTGTGAAAGGGTGATGGCTTGTTTTATTATTGTTTTATTATCAAGTGTCATGCTAGTAAATCATGTTAATTTTGAGTTCTTCTCTATTCATAATGAATGCATGCTTCGGTTCACAATAAGATGGTGCATGAAGGAGATTTTACTTCGATGATTAATAACTAAATAGTTAGGTCCCACCAAAGAGATGGTTTAGTTGGCAACGACCATCACTTTTTAATGAAAATGTCATGGATTAGTTCTCCCCTGGCCCCCTCCCTCTCTCAAACCTCATTTAAGAATTTTATCTAGTCTACTTCTACTTTTGGATTTTTAAAAAATTACCTTGTAAACTTAACCTCAACCTTTTGATGTGATATAAGGACACATGTCAGACATCCACGATAAAATAAATAGTTTATTTATGAAGAAATGAATTGGATGAAATCTCTCATTTATGGGAGCTCTCTTTATCAAGTGAAAAAAATAAATAAATAGTTGGCCCTAGCACTCTAGCCTTATTGTAGGCTCGAGAGTTCAACATTTTCCCCACAAATCACACTTTACCCCCTCTCACAATCAGAGAAGGGGGAAAAAAGAAGAAAAAAATAAAAAGTTGCAGCATAGGATAGTGATAAGTTGTGGCCAAGTGAGTTCTTATATGGCCTTTAATATGTCCATCTTACATCTTGTTAAGTGCTTTTTATGAAATTTTGATTGTCAAGAGAGAACATTGTGAAGAAGAAAAAGAAAAAAAAAATCATTTTTCCTTCTTTATTATTATTATTATTTTTTTAATCTCTTACCATATGTTAAATATCATTATTGAACCTCCCTCCTATTCTAATATTGAAATTTTCAAAGGCAAAAGATACTAGTATAAATGTCATTCTTAATAATTATCTAAGGGTTTATGGAAAAAATAGTTAAATCCCAAGTAGAAACTAATTTTATTCTCTCATTTTTCCTTCTTATCTATTCTCTCAACTTTTCTTTCCTACGTTAGACTTTAGGAGTTCATTTTTAAATCTTCTCCATGATTAGGTGTTCTCTCTCTTTCTCAGATTTTTTTTTCCTTTTTCTTCTCACTCTTTCTTTCTCACCTTTTTTTTTCTTTTTTCTTTTTTTCATTTTACTTGATTATATATTGTTCTCTTTCTTTATCTTTTCAATTATTCTTTTTATTTGATATTATATTTTAAATGAAATATTTACAATTTGTAGGGCAACTAACTATTATAATTTGTTTGGTTTGCATCTAGGTTATACTTGAAATCATGTGATTTTTTTTTATAATGATGATTTTGTAATATTTTTTTTAATAAATAAAAACATTCATTAGAGTAATTCTATAAGATTTTTTTTTTTTGGTTAATGCTTTAATTTACTTATATTTTTAAAAGGTAAAAATGTCATTATTAGTAATTTATTTGTAGTTTTTATATCTGGGCCACATCTGAATATAATAAAAAAATTTAGAGTTGGGATCCCAGTAGGTCTCACATGGGCCAACATATAATATGCGGTGAAAAAACATCACTGTTTTCCTGACAAAGAGGTGATCTGGGCCAACACACAATTTGTGGTGAAAAAACATCAGTGCTTCCCTGGCGAAGAGGTGATCTGAACATGTGTTAGTCCATCAACCCCCATATTGAATCTCGACTCCGCCTTTCTCATTTTGATTGATAATTTCCTGAGAAACTATGCATCATTCTTATTAACTTCACGTAGTTATCATTGTCTATTTGTATTATTAATTTTTTTTTTGGAGGGGTAACTCGTTATCAGTGTTTATTAATGCATAGTAATTATGTTTTGGTGTCTTAGATCTGCATGTGAGCTTTTCTGGTGTTTGCCTCTGGCATTCTACGAAGCTGAAATCTTAAGGAGGGACCATTTGTGTTGGAAATTTTAATCTATGAGAGTAGAAGAATTTTTTTTTTAAAATGTCCATCTTTGAGCACAGTTTCAAATGTGTTATGGAGTACGAGAGAAACAAAATTCTTTACCCTTTCTCAGAAAGAATCTGGATTCCAACGACTGTTGGATCACCGTAGATTCAATTTTGTAATACTAGAGACTGACTAGATGATTTAAAACAATTTGCATTTGATTATTTTCAAAAGAAAGAAAAAAAAGAAAAAGAGACTGACTGGATGAATTATCCCCAACATAATTTTGAGGGGAGTAAAGAGGGATCCACAGCAATGATCTGAGTCTTGTGATTTATTTTGCTTGTGTTTTAATAGGCCAAAGAACCTTATCACTAAGATAATGGTTGGTTGTATGGAAATTCTAAAAACCTAAAAGAAATCGAGTAACCATTGTATGATGCAATTGTACAAGCGACTTAAATGATAAGACCCAAAAATCCATATGGACAACCGAAGTCATCTCCTTTCTAGCTCTTTTTTTCCCCCCTTTGGTAGAGAAACGGTTTCATTCATTCAACAAAACAAGATGCTAACACTAAATCATGGTTATATAGCTCCTAAATCTACGAAGAGGATAATGGCCAAAAGGTCTTAGCAGAAACAAAGCTGGCCTATTGAGCTAGAGAGAATGGGCAAAGCATTGAAATCTCTAGAAATAAAAGAGAAGGAAAACCCCCATAGCTTGCTCCTTACCGTCTTGAATTAAGTCACTGACTTGAAAAGTTCCACTAGACTCGAGGTCCCTAACTGTGATGGCCTCCTCCTCCATCTCCAATGTTGCAAGTTTTGGTCCTGACATAGTGCTGATGACCCTTCCAAACTGCACCCCTATAAAACCGATACCCCCTACTCCAGTCCCCTCATCAAATGCAACATTGTAGAAGAGTGTAAGGACCTCGGAGTGTAAATCCCCTATCTCCAATCCTTCCATTGTATTCTCGGTCTTTTCAGAAGAATCACCATTATTCTATCTCACCCAAAATTCATGGAAATCCGTCATCGCTCTTTTCGCCACGTCCAGAGGTGTATTAAAATTTTGAATCAAATTTGAAGCAATCAACTTTTTACGTTGGGCAAAGTTTGGTCATATATAGTCTTCTATCACTTGTTCAAAGTTGATTCATAATGAATGTAAGGTTACACTCACCGTAAAATGTCATGCAAGGAACTTGGACGGACTTTTATTGGGTCTAGCCTGATTTTTGGATTGAAAGTTCAACCCTTCTCTTCCCTATAAAAAGATAAATGAATAAAAATAAAAATTTAAACATCATTATCTCTTCTCTTAGTTGACTAAATGATACTTGAACTTCTTTTAGTTGGATAATATCACTTACCTCCCTTTTAGCTAACAAAATTATCAAACACCTCTTTCAATTAATTGTTAAATATATTTTTAAAATCTCAAATTATCTTTAACTAGAAAGATATTTAGTGTAAACCCAAATTTCTTTAGTAATTGAAACAACTAGATAACTCTCAAGTTCTAAATTTTGCTTCAGTGCATAAATATATACACACTAGCAGAAAACCTCGTCTTGTAATTGGTCTATTTGGGTGTAGAACCTAATCACTAGGATTTTATTTGAGTGTACAGAAATTTTTAGCACCTAAAAGAAAGAGTAACCATTATATCATGCAATTTTACCAGCTACTGACTTTTATATTATATTTAGTAAAGCAATTTTTAGCTAATTTGCTAAAGTTAAAAGGAATTGGAGGTAAAACAAAATAGAAATCTACTAACAAATATAAAATGATTCGGTGTAGAGGAAGTAGCAATATTTTGTTTTTAATGAGTCTTTGTTGATAAAATTTGATAGTGATTAGTGTTTGTTGAAGTAATATCCGAACCTGCTGCAGTTACATAATTACATCTGAACCTTTTCTGTTGTGTTTCTTAACCCTTAAGAGTTAAAGATTCTTTTCTATTGGTTGCCAGCTTCATTCATGCAATACAATACTATTATACATATGTTTGACTAGAAACAGAATCGAGAAGGAAGGCTTTGGATCAGATATCACATCAAGCGAAAAATTAACATTTTTATCCGCGAAATTTCGGTGAATTTCCCCGAGTTCGCCGAGTTCGCCCAGGTGCAAACCGGCGAAATTTACCTAAATTTCGCACCTTGTACAAGAGTCTCTCAATCGTCTCCATGAAAAGATTTCAATTTCTTACTTGCATAACTTAGAAAGCAATGCCAAAAATAATTTAAATATCCTGATAAAACAAGCCAACGGGGCTTGGGTTCCTAGCGACTCATCTAACCATTGGGATTTTTATTTGCATAGCATAATCAAAATATAATCTAATGGTTGAGAATCCAATGAGATATTTACTTGTAAATATTAAATTTTTAGTTGTACATTTGAAGGGTTTAAATTTTAATACTTTACAAAATGAAACCCCTTATTTACCCAATTCCAAATAATAAAAAAATCAGAAAGAACTTTTAAGTTTTCTTCATTCAGCCTGCATTTTGATCTACTCTCCAACAAACTTATGTCTGAATTCGGTTGTTATTGTGTGCAGAAAAAAGAAGCCTAAATTTCCAAAGAATCATATACGAACTTCTAAGCTCCCCTCGTCCAGTGTTTAGAGAGCAGAACCACCTGGAATTCGTTCCATTGTTGAACAGTGGCCGAAAGAAAACCTGCAAACGGTTGGTAAAGGGGTTAAAGAAAGATTAAAGAAAACTTTTTTTTATCACACTGACTCATTTAATAACCCATCTCAAAAAATTTCCTAAGTTCAAATTCTCAGTCACAGATCCAAGTATCTAATGTTTAAAGAAGAAGAAAGAGGAAAACCCGAAAATAAACAATTTGAAAGCCTTATTTTGGCAAGGGATGAGAAGCTGGAGATCTTCTACGATCATGATGTTGTAAATTAGTAAATTTTGTTATGATTTTCTAAACTAGTAAATTTTAAACGTGTTATTTGAAACATCTAATGGTTAAAATGCATAAAAGCAGACATAGGATTTTGTTTTCTATTATTCTATAAAATACTTAACCGCTGCGTCGTCTTCTACCACCTCTTTTTTGAGCGTCTAAAGATTTTTAGATTTATCCGAAGATCTGAATAATTATATTTTTATTTCCCTTATAAGAAAATCATAACTTCTTGGTTTGGTTTAAGGAGATTTTTTCTGACGAGTAGAAATAAGGGTTAAGTTTGTAAATTGAAAATTCCAAGGGTGAATAATTGTCATATTCCAAATACGTTTTGACTATTAGATTTTTCAAGGAACACATGTCTTGTTCTCACACATGCCCAGACACAAACAAAAATCAAAGTTTAAACCTTATTCCCAAACAAAAAAAACGGGGGTTTGAAATTGTAAATTTAAAATACTAAAAATCTCATAATGTAAAATAAAATTATTATTATTATTACTTTTAAAATGACGATTTATATTAATTTACTATGGGAGAAGGGGGTGTGTGGACAGCGTGGACTATTACATAAGACTATAAAAAAGAATCAAACCCCAACCTTTAAGAAAATAAATAAATAAATAAAATAATTATCAACACTCATACTCTTGTATTGTGTTCGTATACTCTCAGATCGTTTGATGGTCACGTGGCAGCCTCTTGACTAAAAATGACTAAGAGATTACAGGATTCTTTTCGATACTCTCCTAATATGAGATGTAGGACTCACTTTGGCACCTACTCTCTTATATAAAATATTAGTAGAGTACTTGAATTTGATTATTGTTTTCTAGAACTATTAGGGTTTTTATCTACCTATGGAGTATAGGAATCTATATCTCATCAATACAAATTTATAAATGTAATTTAAAGATCGAAAACAATTAAATACATACCAAATAAGGTTTTGGAATATGTTGGTTTCCTCTAGTGCTTCATTCTAATTGTTTTGAACTTTCAACATCATACCTTTCTTTTCCTTTTAGCATTTGAAAAACACCTAATGTAGGTTAGAAGGTTAAAACCATAAACGAAAAAATTAGTATATGGATTATAGTGAATACTTGAGGACGATGGGTTGTTACAAGTAAGTACCATGCTAGCAAATTATGCTAATTTTGTGTCCTTAATTCATAATGAGCGCATGTATTTGCTCATGATAAAATAGTTTGAGGAGGAGCTATTACTTCAATGACAAGCAACTAAATAGTTAGGTCACACCAAAGTGTTGGTTCAATTGGCAACAACAAATACATTTTAGTGAACTTGCCACAGATTCAACTCTCTCTAATAGTACACGTAATGATTTCCTTCCTCTCATCTCCCTTCTCTCTCCAAAAATAAATAAATAAATAAATAAAAATTGTAATATTATATAGTGATAACTTGTGTCCTAGTGAATTCTTATGTTGCCTTCAATTTGTCTTTCAAAGGAAAGATTTAAGGTTTTGTCAAGTTTTATAGGTTTTGAAAAAACACCCTTTTTTGTAAAGATGGAATAAAAATAACGGGTAAAAAAAATAAACATGTAAGATGCATATATACATATAATGGAAAAATAAAATAAAAGAATTTTGTGAAATTTTTCTAAAAAATTTGGATCTCACTTTTGTTGTTTTTCACATTTTTTCAAAAAATCCCAATTATTTAGTGAGATTCTTAAAAGGATACGGTGAAAAAGTTAATCTGGATCAACTCTAGCGAATCGGGATCAACTCCTCCGACGGGAAGCACTTTGTGCTCCTTGACCGCTTCCTGACCACAAAACAGTGGGGCCCACGGTAAAAAACACTTTTTGGAAAAGAAAAAAACTCAAAATTTCACCTGTGGGCCCCACTATGTTTTTGTGGTTAGGAAGCCTCCGCCGACGGGGAGATGATCCCGATTCTTGACCAGCTAGCCTGAAAGGCTGCATTTATGACAGGTCAGGCATGTTGGCCAATTTACACTTTGACTCATGTCCTTTGTCAGGCTGAACCATTGTGTTTTTTTCATTCCATGCTATGAAAGTTCAATTACCAGATAAATAAATGCTAGTACAAAACTAATCACTGTTTCTTTCGCTTAAGAAGATTAGACAAGGAGTTTTAGGATTACAAAACTAGTAAAACTAGTGTTTCTTCCACTTTTATGTTATTTTCCCCCTTACATTGCTCCCTACAACTTTGCAATATTGTCCCAGAACATGTAGCCTCCAACGTCCAAAACTTTGACATCCACTTCGTTACTTTTTGCTTCAAAAACTTGCTGAAAGGGAAGAAGTTGGTGGCCAAGGCGTCTTCTCTCGTGGTGGTGATGGAAGATAAAAAACCTTCATTCTAGGTTTTCATTAATGGTTTGGACGAAAATGAAGATAATGGTCTTAGTGTTTTTTCTTTTTCCCAAAAAAGCGAATAAGTTCTTTAGTCTTGTTAAGAACTCAACTTGTGTCATAAAGCCAAACCTGGATTGGTGTAATGGTTTCGTATAGCTCAATGTTTTAACTGCAATGCACTGAAAAAATTATCCAGATTAAGAAATATTAAGTTCTGGAATGTAACTACAATTCCTCTAATTTTTTTTTTATATATATATATTTTTAGAGAGAAGAAGAGTAGAGACTCAGAGAGAAATTAGGATTTTGTTTATACTGCTCAAATCACAGTTTGTTACATGATTTCCCTCTCAAGTACACTTCTTTAAAACTACTGAACTAGTACCCTTTACAAAAATGTTCCCGCCTTTCTCCCATTCCGATTTCCACCGAAGCTAAGATAATTACTTTTTCAACCGCTATTGTAAACCCAAAGCAAAATTTGGTTAGTTTTGTAAAAACAGACTCATGTTAAACATTTCTACAAAAGAAAACATGATAGAAGATAACCTTGTAGGTTTTGCCACAAATTTCTGTAATATGTTGGTTTCTTCCAATGCCTTAATCTATAACATTGAATTTTCATCGTCATAATTCTTATTTGTTTCCAACATCTCATATGTAGAAAGATAAAAGCTAAAAATATAACGTATAGAATAAGTGAACTAAGGAATAATTATTTATCTAAACAAATATCACCAGTAGCAAAGGAAGTCAATTTATTGTGTTGCCTTAACTCATAATAAAATGGTGTATGGTTATGGGCTTCTTGCCTAGTGACAAGCAACTAAACAATTAGATTTAGCAAATTCTATAAAAGTTGAGAGTAACCATAGTAGTAGGGGTGCAAGTTTTGCCTAATTGATAGCTCAAACTTGCCTTCAGCCAAAGTTGGGCTCATAATTCTAACATTGGGGGAATTAGAGCTAAGTCAAGGTTGAGTGTTTGATTAATATCGACCTTACCTTATTCAACTCAAAACTCTAGGCAAAATAACCACCTCCCTCACTCCCTTACTCCCTTGGAAAGGTGGAAGTTTGAGACTTGTTTTTATTAAATTTCAATTTCACCCCCTCCCCCCTCTTTCTATAGTAGAAAGAGCTTTTCTTGGAGAATTGATACTTACCTATGTTTTAAAACTTAGAATTGAGAATAAGGAATCTAAGCCATTTTCTGATGAAGATCAATCCAAAACAAGATGGTTTATAAATATTAATGATAATTATAAATGGATCAATATGATTTCTGATTTAGTGGATTGAAATCTAATTCTTGAAACAACTATAAATCTATTATGAGGTGCAATCATACTAGCACAAATGCTCCAAATCCGATTAGAACGATAAATCTATATTGGGTTGCCAATGTCAGATGATTCACCAACCTTGAATTCTGAAATTCTGAAATGTTGTCAACGACCTAGACCTAACACTCTAATCAACTAACCCAACTTTAACTTCTACAAGCAAGTGAATCTGCAGATTTTGAGCCCAGAATGGAACTTCAGGATAAAAAGCTTAGAGACCTCTAAATCAAAGTTAATTGGTGAGAAGGAAAAATCAAGATAAAACATGGGCTAAAAGTATAAATATTTTTCTAAAATTTCTGTAAACTTCAAATTTGAGGTACACAACTGGAAGATTCTAATATTTTAACAACCAAATTTTGATTCTTTTTAGGTAATAATTCATACCGAGCTGAAAAATAGGCCAAACAACACGAAGAGAGAAAGAAACTCGAAGGTATTCACACAAAAAAAACCCATTGAAAGTGTTGTCTAGTTTAAACCAATGGATTATAGCTTTAAAGCTACAAAAGAATAAGGACAATTGTCTCAATTTACAGCTAATATCAACACAACATAATTATGTGTTACATCAACAATGTACTAGGTCATATTTAATAATTTTTTATCATAAAGTTTCTACAAAATATGGATCTCAACTTGAATTTGAAAGACAATTTTCCTTTTATGGTCATAAAAATGGTCATGCAATTCCCCCCAAAAAAAAAAAAAAAAGTAACCATTATATCATGTAAAATTTAGCTAATTTGTTAAAGTGGAGCCTATTCTCATTTGAGGTTCTTTCATGCTAACTTTATTGAATTTTAATTTCTTTTTTAATACAAATTTCTTCATTCTCTTTTCAGGCCCACCCAACATCACACCTGAAAAAGAAAAATCCTAATATTCACATCCTCTCTTTTGACAGTGAAATGGGACGTTTAATAGCATTTCCATCTACCTACCCATGTTAACAAGTTAAACTTAACATCTAGACCTTCTTCGGATGAGATTTATGTTTTACAGTGAGATTTATTTCCAGGATCTTCATTCCTTCTTTTTCTATCACCATCTCATACCGTTTGGAAATTTCGATCAATGCTATTGTAAGGAGATCCAAAGTTATGAGGTTCAAAGTCGGTCAGTGCTATTGTAAGGAGATCCAGAGTTATGAGTTTCAAAGTCTTCCCCGCGAGTGCATCCATGAGTCATATCTTTTGGTTGACCACCAGATTATTCCAATTTGTGTTTAATATTGGATGAGATTTCTCATCAACCAAGAAAATTACATCTCCTGCAATGGTGCCTGTATCTTGGTTACCCTCCCTTCTTTTTTCACTCAAACTTAACATTAATGATCAAGATCTCTTCCATGGTAATTGGCTTACTGTAAACAATGTAATTGTGCATCAAACCAAAGGAGAAAAGTAATCATGAATTCGAGAAAATGCAAACAGCTATAATTGACAAAGCCCAACAACACAAAAAACAATCAATAAAGGGTTGATAATCATTTCAAGCTCGTCCAATTTAATGAGCAGTTATTTCCAAATATCAATATTCTGTTACATACTTGGTTAGTACCCATTGCAACTAGCTTCAAGTTCTTGGTAGGATTGGAAATAACATCCATTTAAATGTTTCAGCTGGACTATCTAGTTTTTTTTTTTGGCAAGACTCCGTTGAATCTCTACAACCATTTACAACAAATAGTTTAAATATTCTGTCTCTGATGAAAACCAAAAGCATACTAATCCTTTCTTAGTGAACTCAAAGAATGTGTTAATCAATGACACACTTGACACCCACACAAGACGGACCCAGGTAGACGAATGTCAATTGCCTAGAAGCAGAGAATGGCCTTTCTTCATCCTACATGTATTTAACAAAAGTACATTAACTCACAAGAATAGTTGAAACTCTATTTTCTATTTAATAATTAAAAATCTCCTAAACAAATGGAGATAGTCTATGAACACTGGGTCCTGGTCACAATTTCCAAATAACCAACAACGACTTTTAACCAGCAGTAGCCAAAATAGGCCGCCCAGTATCAAATCTCAAACCTCGAAAGGAGATGGCTTCTATTAATAAAATGCTTAAATAATTTCAACCCTAGGGTTTGGTCCATATCGCTGAGATGAAAATAAAGGTATTATAATTGTGGGAACTAAAGTGAGATGGTTGGGTCGGTTGAGCAGTTCAATAGATGAGTCGAAATCAAGTTGGGTCGGTCATGTATACCAAACATGTAAACATTTTATGAGATATAAATCTAAAGATTTAAAATAAAAATATTCACATGCCAAACAAATTCTTGTGCTCCATATATGAAGAGAATTATTTTTAAGGGTAATTTTCATCTGGACCCCTAGGGTTTGGTCCATATCACTTTTAGTCCAGAAAAAATTTCCCTTTGCATATGGCTCCCCTGAGGTTTCTACAAATGATTATTTAAGGACAAATCATAATTTGATGACCAAAATATCCATATGGTGCAATGGTCAAGCTTGTGCCATTTATATCATTTTGATCTAACGGTTTATATTAAAAAGACAAATTATAATTATAATTTTTTATCTTTTTATTTTATACTCAAGGGTCTTAAGAATTCAAATTTACAAACTTATACCTTGATTGAAATTCAATGAACTCTAATTCCAAACCCCGCTTCCAGAAAAGTAACAGGAACTAATCTGGTACTAATTTATTTATATCTCTTCTTCCTACTTAGTTCTGGGTGAGACGTGGCTTTCTTCCTTTATTTCTATCTCTTCTAAAACAAGGTTTATGCAGACAGATGCAGAATGAAGGGAGAAAGAAAAATGATAAGCTTCATCAACACATGATGCATGTTCGTTTGGGCAGGAGAAAGTTTGAAGATATGCTTGGAGGCTCAAATCAAATTCTTTAATTCGACCATTTGAAAACTTATAAACATTATTTTTTTAATTTTTTATTCGAGGTTCGTTAGAGCTAATTTATGCGAATCTTGACTACGTTAAATTAAAATATAAAATGGAATTTTTTTCCTTGACTTCAAAAACTCTTGACCTCGTATTATGAAACATTAATCTATTGCTTAAGTGTGCAATTTTCATTTTGTCATAGTTACCTAATATCAGAACAAACGATTGCTGTTCCTTATGCAGACAATGCTTGCTTTCCCACTATTATTATTAAATTACGAAATTTCATATGGAGTTTCAGTTTATCACCCTATGCATGGGTATTTTATTTCACTCTTATTATTATTCAACTGCGAATTCCAAACGAGTTTTCACTTCTTGAATGCAAATACTGAAGGTATTCGGCCAAAAGCCAGCTCCAAAGATCAACAAGATTATTATTTCCTTTGATTGATAAAGAACTGCAAATATAGAATCACTAAGATGATATACAGAACAAATATAGAGCTTCATTAATAATCTTTATTAATGTACACCATTAATTGTTGGAACTTTATGTTTACATTTTACACTTAATAATTATATACATACATAAAAATCACAGAGGAGAGCAAATCATGCATAACGGAGTCTTGCTTCATTCACCATTCCTAGGAACCGCCACCACAGAGAGAGGGTTCTTCATTTCGCAGGACAGCTTCAATACCTCACTCAAGTCAACTGGCTTCTCGGTGTCGGGTACCCAGTTGAAATGCTGAACCAGCTTCGCCACCCAAAGGCTCACCGTCACCAGCCCCAGGTTCTTTCCCGGGCAAACCCGACGACCCGCCCCAAATGGAGCGAGCCTGAGATCATTTCCCCTGATGTCCACATCCTCACCACCGGCTTTCTCCATGAACCTCTCCGGTTTGAAGACCATGGGATCCTTCCATACTTCCGGGTCGTGGGTTATAGCCCACATGTTGACCATAGCCGTGGTGTGTGCAGGGATGAGCATTCCATTGCTTAGCTGGACATCCGACGTGGACAGCCTGGCCCACGAAAGGAGTGGGCCAGGTGGGTGGATTCTCAGAGTCTCTTTCAACACTGACTGCAGATACGGTAGGTTCACCAGGTCTGCATCTGTTAAACTGAAACCCTTATTATGAGTTTGATTGTCACCCACGAGCACTACTCGGTCCAGCTCCTGTTGAAGCTTGGCTTGAACGTCCGGGTTCAAAACCAACTCCGCCATTACCCACTCCGTTAGCAGTGCCGTTGTGTCAGTTCCTCGGAAGATCATTTCCTGTGATTAATCATCATCAAGATGTCAATAAATTAAAGAATTCATGCATGTAAGATGTAACGACTTTCTTAATTTATAGAATTGAAAAAGTAGAGTTGAATGTATATATACCCATAAGACTGCAACCATGTCATCCTCTTGAAGCTTGTCTTCACCATCGAGAGAGAGCAAGACATCGACGAAGTCTGCATTGTCGGATAGCTTGTCATGTTGGCTCCGCCTGTACCGGTGTTCGTCGATTATCTCGGAAACAAATCTCCTCACACGAGGAACAAGAGCAGCGCATCGTTGATTGATATGGAAAGGGTCGTAAAAGTAAGTCAGCCATGGAAGGTAATCGGACCAGTTGAACGCACCGAGAAGCTCGAACCCTTCTTTTACCATCTCACGGAGCTCCTTCAATTCTTGGATTTCTTCTTCACAACCCAGTACTTGGTATCTCTTACCGAAAACACTGCCCACGATGTTATTGAGCGAAGCTGCCTGAAGGTGTTTCCTCAAGAGCACAGACCCAACGTTGGACTGTTCTTCGGCGATTGCAGACAGCATGGTAGAGCAGTCTAGTTGACGTCCGACTTCGTGGGCTGCTATGCGCTTGGGAGCCAAAAGGTGGGAGGAAGCAATCCTTCTGAGGAGTCTCCAGTAAGTGCCGTTTGGGGCGAACCCAATGGCTCGCTCGAACATGAGCATTTTGGCTGAGTGTTTAACCGGACGATCAGCGAAATGGGGAGAGGTGAGAATCTCCCTGGCCGTGTGTGGGTCGGAAGAGATCACCACAGGTGTGGAGCCAAGGCTGATGGCCATGAGTTTGGTGGCACCAGTGGTGGAAGCCATGGAGGCCAGGTTTCGGTGGGCCAAGCCAAAGCTGAGACTGAACAAGCTACCAAAAACAGGGAGACCTCGAGGGCCTGGGATTGAAACAACACCCCTGCTGTTCCTGCCGTGCTTCCATGCGAGCCCACCAGCAGTGAAAGCCCAGGTGAGAAGTCCAACAACCACGAAAGTAACAAGAATGGAAAACAGAATCTGTTGTTGGTCGAGTAGATTTCTGGTCCCCAGAAATGCTGGTAGTGTCAATACCCACCAGCTTGAATCCTCAGAAGGCATTCCCAAACCCATACTCGTCACTGTATGCTTATGCTTCTCAGAGTGCTCACTGTATTTCACAGAGAAAAAAGAGAGAGAGAGAGGAGGGAGGAGGGCAAGAGAGATGGAAGAGAGCAAGCGAAGAGAGGAGAGCAAAGGATGTAGAAGTAGTGAGGAAAAGGGGAGACAAGAGGGGTTTAAATAGGCAAGGTCGCGTATGTTATAAGCAGGAGAAACAGCAGGAGGAGAGATACCCAGAAAGCCATATTTCTGTATAAAAAATGAAGGGAAATTTGGGGACGAAAGAAGAAGCGGGTCACGTTTCAATTGAATCTTGTTTGCCAAGTTTTTAAACTTGAAGAGTTTGCGAGAAATCATATAATTTTTTTGCATTTTAAAAAAGAATGGGTTTACAATTTTGCCAATATAACACTAAAATTAATTTTAAGCAAGTATTTTCTATCTACGGACGTACTTCATATACTTGTATGAGACTCAACTGAAGCATCTCTCTTGGTTTTGGTTTTATCCATGTGTGAACCAATAGATTATTGCCAGCCAGGTTTGAACAACACATTTACTTGTTAGAGCATAACTTTTCTTAAAATTTTAAGAAAATTCTAATGTACAGACAGGTGTTTCAAATGTAAATGTAATTGTGCTAGTGCAGTGATGTCAGTTAATTTCTTGGATTGGGATAAAACAGATTATGCCTAGTCTTATGTTTTTTCTATGATTTCTATGATAAAATTTTAAGGATCTTATCATTTTCTTATAAATCTCATTCTTCTAAACATGAAACTTCCTTTTCCTTTAATATTTTAAAATGTGCTCATTGGTTTTTTTTCTTCCCTTCTTATATAACAGAGTTGTGGAAACTACATTAATATTTTTCTCTATTAATAAAAAACATAAACCACTTATTGAATGAATCCATTATTTAATCTCAGTGGAGATAATGTTCAATTTTGATATCGTACAAAACGTGTGTATTTATTATAAAAATTTTAAGTCAAAATTTGAATAATTTTTTTACTTGTTTTATTAAATTTAGACCGAGTAGATGAATGTGGACTTTTCCGATTATATATAGGATATATCAATTTATTATGAGAGTGATAAATAAATAACCAAGCATAATGTCATAAAGGTCCAATGGAAACAGATTATGCATTATTCGCAATATTTCAGAGGATCGCCTTAGCTGGAGCAACAAAGAAGCAAGAAACTAAAGAATAAATCATCCTTGGGTAATTAATTCCTCTCATGCGCCAAAAAACACTTGGAATCTGAGAAAAAGAAAATGAAAAAAAAAAAAGAAAAAAAAAAAAAAAAAAAAAGGAGAGGGCAAAGGAAAACAAACACACCACTTGCAAGTCGTATGCTTTTGCTTTAATGCATCCACGTGTACTGAAGCCAACGGCTGGATGGCCAATTGTACTCTCACCTTAATCCAAGCCGTTGAATTCAACGGCTCAAATGTCGGATGGGTGTATGGCCACCCGTTCCTATTATAGACATTTTATTTTTATCAATTAATATATATTATTTTTTAAATATGATTATTAGTTAGGAATGTCTCATCATGTACATTATTTTTCTGAGTCTAGATCACATTTTCGGTGAAGTTTTTTTTACCACGTATTTAGTATAAGATATTTACGTTTGAGTATAATAAAAAAACTCCAAAGGTAAAATTATTTATGAGTTCTTCATAAGCCTCGCACAAAATGTGTGGTAAAAAAACATTAATTTGTATCAACTATGTTTTTTTTTTTGAGGGGCATGTGAGTTCATGCATATTTTTCCATATTTTTTCATATGTGAATCAAGTTTGTTGATCAGTTTACACGTATCTCAATTATATCTTTAAGGAAGTAGTTTAATTATTATTTAAAATATATGGTGAGGTTTCACCTCTCGCCCTTAGAAGATTCAAACAAAAGATTATTATTTTGTCACATTGTCTTGTATTAGTGGTGGTCAATGAAAGTATGAATAAAAACATTAAATAATACTTTATAGGATAAGTTCTATTGCTTCCTGTATTATAGTGTAATTATTAATTGAATTGTATTATTTTGAAATTATTATTGCCCCTTCACTTTTATTTATGTTAAAAGATTATTAAAATTGGATGTATAACTCCATTTTGCCCTTTGTTAAGAAACTAAACTAAGATATTACCCTAGCAATCTAAGAAAACCATATGGAATATAATTTTTTTACCTTATATTCTTGTCATTTTGGTTATTAAAGAGTGATGTCATTTAATTGCATTAATATTATATCAAATTCTTTATATTTTAATAAGACTAATTGGTTGTTTTATTTGGATATGGACATATTATAGTCCCCATTCCCTGGATATCAAATCTATTTAAAAAGAATGGTTAGAACCATATTGGCACATTTTTAAATCAAATCAAAGAATGGAAAGGCACACCTAATAATTAATCCGACGGTGGAAGACATATTTCAGGGATTCATGTCCAAATCTAAAAGGTTTGATCTTGCACCAAAGGTTTAGGACTTTATAAATTTACTAAAGTAAGTCCTTAATTCAACAAGCAAATATCTCCAATTTCCCAAACCCTAAGTGCTCCCTGACTCAATCTCCCGACATCACTATGGAAGAGAGATCTGAAAGTTGGAAAGTGGACTAAATTGGGAAACCATTGCATTGAGCAAGCAGATGGTGAAAAGAAACTTACCCAGAAGAATGGGAAGAATTGCATTGCCAAGAAACGTATTATGGAAAAATATTTAAACAAGGATAGGAATGCACTGAATTTACCCTAGGAATCCCCTTCTGCAAGTAATGAATTTTGGGGGGGAGATGCAGTGTTTTCGATTGATTGTTAAGATGACAACACAGGGAGCTACAACAAGATGAAGCCCGACTGTCGAGGAAGCTAGCTTGAGGCTTAACAATGTTTTGCCCTATTTGTCGCAATTCGCCCTTCCCACTTTGTTCCTCTTTCTGACTTGGTCCATGTCCCAGGTGATAGGAGGAGCTAATGCTTAGTCTTCTGTTATTCAAGATTATCTGGAAGTTTGATTTTAGCCAAAAAATGAGAGAACTCAATCAGAATTATTAGTTTCTTCTTTAATTCTCGCAGTTTTATTCGCTTTTCCATATTTATTATCTTATCAATATGGAGAATCGTTAAATTAAAAAAAAATCGAAACACTTAGAACAAGAATCGTTAAAAAGTTAGTTTGTAAATTTGAAAAATATTAAATACAAAAAAAAAAAATTTATTACATGTAACCTACCAGATAACCACACCACACACCAACACCGAACTTGACCAGAAAAAAAAACGCAAAAAAAAAAAAAAAAAAAAAAAATTATTTATTATTTTTATATAGTTGACAAATAGCATTCTAGCACAAAAAATCAAATGAGGAGGGGTAATCAATCCCATTTTGGAGAGTTTGCCTTTATGAGGAAAATGTCATATCAGTTAATGACAATAAAACAAGACTTTAATATCGTGTTTATGTGACTAGATAAGATTATGGGTCTTTCAATTAAAATTTTTTGGGTCTCGAACTCCACTCAAAGCTCAATCCTTTATCTAAACTGAATTTGTCTTAATAGTAGTAAGATTACTAATAAAAACAAAGATTGGTGAAGATTTATTCTTTGATAAAAATTGAGGAGTTTTGAATAATGCCATCTCTAATGGCTTCAAGTTCAACTAAGGTTGCTGAAGCACTAAGTCCACATCTGTTTTGAGCCGCTACAAAGCCACCATTGTAATCCCACATGATGCACCTTCTACCTCCTTTGTTTGAAGTAATGTTCCAAGATCCATTAACAAAATTTTGAAAAAGAGCAAGTTCTTCAGAAATGTTATGATTAGGCACTGGATAAGGATCCCCATGAGCCCTTTGGAATTCCATAATATGAGATTATATATCTGCACATAGAAAAGAGAACATAATCATTATATGCATAATAGAGGCCTCAATCCCTCTAAATAGTGTTGCATTCCTAGTATTCCATATACACCAAGCTAAGGCACTCCACATCTGATTCACTAGGGTTAAATTGTCATAACCATTGAACTTTATTTTGATGAAATCCATCCAATCAAATAAACTTGTCCTTAAAAAATCAGATGTATTAATACGGAGGGGAGATAGTCTCCAATACTTTTGTGCATGATGACAAAAAAAACAAGGCATGGCATACATTATCCGAGGCATGGCCACAAGTAAGACAAAGTGTGGTAAGGGAAACATTCCTTAAGAAGAGTGAACTTCCAATTGCAATAGCAACACATCGAATAATAACAATGTTAGTACTACACTCACCTTGAAAGGTAAGATGACATCCCAAATTTTTATTTCTTTTGGTAACAAATAATTCTCAATTTCAAATTCAGACCTGAATTTTTATCTTGTTCACTTGTTTGGCCGTCCTTTTGCTAGAATCCCTAAACTAACAAGGTCACATAATTCTAGAAGCTGTATTTGCTTAACTATAGTTTACAATTATATCTACTTCGCCAAGCAATGGAATTATCCTGCGTCAAATGAGACGAGCAGTGTGACGCAGGGCATAAATGAGCACAGGCCGCCCCCGCCGAGCACGCCACCGCTTCATCTGCGTAAGCCAAGTCCTTTCCCAAGCATGTCCTTGGACCCGCATGGCAGCCAAGCAATGGAATAATTCTCTGCGTTCAAATTCTTTGCAGTGACGTGTTTCGTATCGTTCCCCGTCCGACGAGAACCACCGTTCCGGCCGAAACTCCATCCAATCGTCTCCCCATATGGCGTTCATCCTCCCCACCGAATAGATTGAGTACGTAATCGTCGAACCTGCAGGAACGAACGTACCATCCGGTAAGTAATCGTCCGATATAACGTACTTAGTGTCCTCCGGTACCCAAGGGTACAATCGAAGCGTCTCGGACAAGGCTGCTTTCAGATAGACCAACTGATCCGCTTCATCGAAACACAGCGGCTGTTCTACCCATTTCCGTCGATCCTCACCACTTGTCTTCCTTAGAACCGTCGATATCTCATCGATGATCTTCTCCTCCACTCTTGGGTGAGACATGAGCAGCCAGAAAAATCAACTCAGCGCAACGGACGAGGTCATCGTGGGTATCTATTACAAACTTATCATTCTTAGTAGTTTCACATAAACCTTGTTTTATTGTATTTGATTTGTCCATAGGTTTTCCTTTTCAAGATTCTTAGAAAATAAAGGAAAACCCCAGCTGTGAATAAATATTTAGCATATTTTTAAATCTTCCATCCACGAGGAAAGACATTTCCATCGAAGGTGCGCTCTCACACTCACCTGCGCGTGCACTCTCACGCTCTCTTCTCTATTGATTTGGGCCTCCTCATCTCTGAATCTCGAATCTCTATCGGAGACAAGGGAGACAGCGTAGAAAAACGACGGAGACTAGGGTTGGGGTTTCTTTTTGGTTTATGTTTTCTCTTATCTGGTTTGATTTGAGGCAGAAAAAGAGATCTTTGATTCACTCAGTTAAAGCAAGAACATGAAATACACAAAGAAGATGAGAGAGAGAGGAAAGAAAAAAAACAAGGGTTTCTTCGTTGGTTACAAAACCACCGCGTGTGCGCTTTCACTCGCTCTCTTGTCTATTGATTTGGGCCCCCTCATCTCTGAATCTCTCTCTCTCTCTGAGACTAAGAATACACCGTCGTAGACGACCGAGACTAGGGTTGGGGTTTTTTTTTGGTAGTGAGAAACCCTAGAACATCTCTCTCAGTGCTTCCTTATCTCACAATCCTTGGCCTCGCTGCTAGGCTGAAGCGGCCATTTCTGACGTGGCGGCCGTTGTTAGCTTCAAAACCATGTACGTGCACGGTGGGCTCCGGCACATGCATCGGACACCAAAGGCTCTCTCCAAGTTCTTGAACTATCCCCAATCGTTGACCAGGAGAAGGAGCTAATCAAACCCTAATTGTCTCTCTCATGCTCTCTGTAATGGAAATGGGATTGCATTGAGTTTAATCAAGAATATAAGTTTGTAAAATTGAATTCTTAAGACTCTTGAATATAAAATAAAAAGATTAAAATTGCAATTATAATTTGTCTTTTCAACATAAATCGTTAAATTGGAATGACATACATGGTACAATCTTGACCATTACATCAAAAGGGTATTTTGGTCATCAAAATTATGATTTGTCCTTAATTAATCATTTATAAAAACTTCAGGGGAGTCATATGCAAAGGAGAACTTTTTTTGACTAAAAGTGATCTGGACCGAACCTCAAAAGGTCCAGATGAAAATTACCTTATTTTTTACAAATCGAACTTTGTATGAGCCTTTAATATTTTGCAATGATTCTACTTGATTAGTGCAAAATATAAATTTCATTAAGATTAACCGATGGCTCCTACATGTGGTCTATTTTTTTTTTTTTTTTTCTTTTGTTTTTTTGTACAAAGGGGCTTATTATTAAACCACAACCTCTTCACTAGGAGTTGTTGGTTTCTAGGGCCGAACCCACTCAAGAGCTGGGGGGCCATCGCCCCCTCGGATTTTTAATTTTTTTAATAATGTCTTAACTTTCGCATTTTTTATATTAATTTCCTTTGTTTTTTGGATTTTTTCTTTCTCTTCTCACCTATGAAATATCACTATTTGGCCCACCCCAAAAACAAATTGAGAACAAATTTTAAAGGTAAAATAATGAGTATAAATGTCATTCCAAGTTAAAAAATAACTCCTCAATCCCTATTTATTCTCCCCTCTTCTCTTTCTATTTATTCTCCTTCGTTTAAATATTATTCCAAGTTAAAAAAATATATTATTAAATATTCAAAATGTCATTTTTAATAGAAACTAACTCCTCAATCCCTATTTATTCTCCCCTCTCTTCTCTCTCACATATTTTCTTCTTTTTTACTCTCCTTCTATAAACATGGGTTAAGAGAATTTTTGAAAAAAATATATTATTAAATATTCAATTTATTCTATAAACGGATTAAGGAAAATTGGGGAAAAACTCTTTTCCACAATTAGGTTATTTTTCTTTCTCAATTTATTTATTGTTTTTTTATTCTTTATTTAATTCTATATTTTGTTTTTTTATTTTCTTCTGCAATTTTTGTTATTTGATTTTATATTATAAATAAAATGTCTATAGTTAGTAAGGTAACTAACTATCATTGGTTTGCATTCTTTACCTACAAAAAAAAATTTGGCAACCAACTTTTTTAGGGTTGAAATCATAAGTTTTTTTTTTTACTTATATCTATTTGAAAAAAAATATCATTACCAATAATTTACCTATTTTTATCAAATATATGTAAGCCCCACAAAATATCATATACAGATACAATATCACGATAGAATCAAGATAACTTTTGATTTCTTGTTCTTTGAATGAGTAGTGATTACATTCGTGGGATGTTCAATCTAATAACAATAACAGAAAATTTAGAAAAAGAAAACAGAATAGACAAACGAATATTAAAATGTACATGTAAGAAAAAAACACATACACATACACTCTCATCCATTGATTCCTTTTTGCAGCAGAAATTCAAAACACTGACAATAATTGTAAGTCGAAATGCTAGAAAATATCTCTCAGTCCAATAAGTCTTGTCATGCTCTTCCGTACAGATTTAAAGTCAAATTTGCTGGTACATTAAATTTTAGTTGACTTTCCACAACAAAACTACTTAAATTTAAAAATGGCAACAATCCTTTCCAACTGCTCTGGACTTAGAAACTGCAGAGTAGCCCAAATTATAATCAATGTCCATTGCTTTCTCTTCCAAATCATTTACCTCAAACACTTCACATTGTCAGTTCTAAAAACACAAAAAGGTAAATAGAATCAAAACAAAACTTTTATCAATGATTAAGTATCCTAACCTAACTATACTTAAATTAACTATTAATCCATATCCAAGCAATAACCCCACTTTATGGGTTTATAAATCAGTTTAGATTTCACAGGTTTTAGGTTTAGAGGGAGTAAAGAATAATGGAATCTAGGATTCAGAAGTAGAGTTACTGCAGTTCAATAGAGATCGACTAGGGAAGAAATGGAGGAAGCTTGAAGAATTCGATGGAGGACTAGGGAATGCTGACTCAAAGCTAAGCACTTAAGCATTGATCACATATAAAAACCTTCATTGATCAAATCATGGGTTCAAGTGAGCAGATACATCATACTTATAGCCACCATGGTTAACACAACCTTCAAACCTAGGGTATTGAAAAGACCCAATCCCTAATAGTTAATGTTGATTAATCATTGTTAAAATTGAACACATGACTTCAACCCCAAAAAGTTAAATGCAAGACCAAAACAAGTGTAGGTGTAACCAAAAAAGTAAGAGATGCAATCATGGTAGTTAGTTACCTACTAACTATAGACATTTATCACAATCAAAATCAAATAACAAAATTGCGAAGAAATAAAGAAACATAGAATATAAAATCAAATTAAAAGAATAACAAAAGAAAAGAGGAAAAAAAGAAACAACGAATAAATTGAGAAAGAGAAAGAGACTTAATGGGGGGGAGAGTTTTCCCATTTTTCTCAATCCCACCCAAAAAAAAGGGGAAGAGAAAAAAAAGAAGAAAAAGGGGGGGGGGGGGGGGGGGAGAAGAGGGAAAGGGGGGGGGGGAGGGAGTTTTTAATAAAAAAAAATATTATGTTGTGATTACAAAAACCTTTTTTTTTTTCAATCATCATTTAACCCCAACAAAAAAAAAAAAAAAAAAAAAAAAAAAAAAGAAAAAAAAGAAAGAAAAAAGAAAGGGAAGAAAAAAGGAGAGATGGGTTTTTTATTGGGAATGACATTTATACCCATCATTTACTTTTAAAATTGTTCACAATATTGGGGGGGCAAATAGTGACATTTCACATGTTGGAAGAGAAAAACCGGAAAATTAAGGAATTAGGGAATATGGATAAAATTTTAAAAACCGGGGGGATGGCCCCCCCGGCCCCTTCATTGGTCCGCCCCTGCCGGAGTCTCAAGTCATATATAATTATTAATATTAATATATATCTAATATAACCGCAAAGGAAAAAAAAACCATAATAAAGAAGATAAAACATATATTTATATAAAAATATAAAATAATATTAATTAAGTCTTATACATTATTTACAACATCTTCATGTATTTTTAAGTATCTAAAGGAATGGAAACTCCAGGATGAGAGGAGACAGAAAAAAAATACCAGGGCAAAAAAAAAAAAAAAAAAAAAAACCCTTTGAAGTTTTAACATCATACATTTTCTATTGGATCATCTCTTTGAAACTTATTAAGGAATCTGCACACACTTAAATGGTTGTTGTAATCACAATACTTTTTTAGACTTGAAACGTACTAGAGGTACTTTCTTTAAAGTATTTAGGCACCCCAAATTGTGCAAGATTGTGTCTTCACTCCAAGACCAATCTCGTCCAACCATTAAAGTTGCACCCCATAAAGGTTACTCAAGGTGTAATCAGGTTATGTTCACTGCTTAACAAAATATCAATAGGGAGAGAGAAAGAGAAAGAGAAGCAGGATATTCAATGTCCAGAATGAATTCGAAAATAAGTTTATAATCCTATATTATTTTGAACTTTCTTCATCGTACATTTCTCTATTATATTTAAAGATTGATGATAATTAATCATATACCACATATGTTGGTTTCCGCCAATGCCTTATTCTCATTATTTTGAACTTTCTTCATCGTACATTTCTTTTTCTTTCTTCGTATGAACAACAAAGGTTGAAATAAAAAAGGAAAAAATAGTATATGTATTATAGTAAATACTTAAGGATGATGGGTTGTTATAAGTATATGCTAGTAAATTATAATGATGTGTCTTTGATTCACTATGAATGCATGTCTTTGCTCATGGTAAAATGGTGTGGGAAGAAGCTTTTACTTCAATGACAAGCAACTAATTAGTTAGGTCTCACCAGAGGGTTAACTCAATTAGCAATGATCATTACCTCTTAGTGAAGAGGCCACGGATTCGACTCTCCCTTATGATACATGTAATAATTTTCCTCCTCTCCTCATAAAAACTCCCTTGTATATCAAAAATAATAATAATAAATAAATAGTTGAGTCTAGCACTCTAGCCTAATTTTAAGCCTGAGAGTACCATTCCCACCTGTACATGCATTTATGGGCGAAGGTTTGTAATTTCGTTTGACAACTTGCCAACTCATTTTGCATCATTATTCCTTGTTTAATACATGAACTTATCAAAGTCCATTAATGCACAATATTTATGTTTTGGTGCCGCCTTCAATGGATTTATTCACCGCATTCCACCTCTAAGTTATTTTATTAATATTCAGATGTGAATCTCACACTAATGTGTGGTGGAGAAGCACCAATGGAACAGTATACGGCCACAAGAAAGTGATCTCTAAACTCATCTAAAAAACCCCATATGAACAAACAAAGTCTAATGATATCCATAAAAAGAGTTTGACTTGGGCATTGTATCATAGCAGGTAGAAGAACATTCAAATGTCTGATCATCAGACCGAGGGAAGTATGGTTAAGATCCTAACCAATAGCTACTGTTGTGTGGACTCGCTTTTTTCTGCTTCTGATTGCTCAAAATAAATTTTCTCTTACCAGAAAAGAGGGATAGAGAGAGATAGAGTACCTAATTTCGTAAGCAATAGTATAACTCATAATTTAGACCTACGAAAGTGGCTTATTACATAGAAAATTCCTGGTGTCAAGAACCTAACATGTATAAGGCTTAACCCATGACTTAATCTTAAAAGAGTAACCCAATTCAGTGATGAATGTGTATCAGCTTAACTTTGACAATCCATTCACGGTGCCATTAAGAGAAAATAAAATAAAATTAGTTAATCCAAATTGCACCTCCGAGATTATGGTTTTTAACTATAGAGACAACCATATGAAAATTTAATATGTTGATACAAAAGATGCACACAGATTGTTACTAATCCTCAGTATGATATAAAGTACATTCTCACCCAAAATATATATATATATATATATCTGCCCACTTCCCCCTCCCCCAAGCGAAATTCTATTTAAGAAAAAAAAAGTGTTATCAAGAAAATGTTGTATGGGAAGGGAATCACAAGATACTGCACTTATTTTTCTAGTTTGTCTTTCTAAAATCTTGTTTCATATTAAGGATTTCTGGTGAACCTTTTGAATTCAATTCAAACATGTAAAGGTGGAATATGCTATTCAGATCTTGAATGAGTAGATTTGTTGGATGTTCAATCTAATAACAATAAAAGAAATTTAATAAAAGAAAACAGAATAGATAGACGAATACTAAAAGATACATATACCAATAAACACATACACAGAGACTCTCGTCCATGGTTTCCTTTTTTGACAGCAGAAATCCAAAATATCCACAATGATTGTCTATTGAAATGCAAGAAAATATCTCTCAGGCCAATAAGTCTTGTCATGACTCTTCCATAATGATTTGAAGTCAAACCTACCGGTACTTTAATCTTTAATTAACTTTTCACACCAAAACTACTATTAAATTAAAAAACTGCAACAATCATTTCCAAGTGCTAAGGACTTTGAAACCGCAGCCCAAATTATAATCAATGTCCATTGCTTTTTCCCACCCCCCACTTCATATTGTCAGTTTTATCCAAACACAACCAAGTAAATAGAATCAAAACAAAATTTTTATCCAATGATTAAGTATCTTGATGTAACTATACTTAAATTAAGTATTAATATATATACAAGCAATACCCCCACTTTATGGGTTTATAAATCAGTTTAGATTTCAAACTTCAGGTTTTAGGTTTCGAGAAAGTAAGAATAATGGAATCTAGGGTTCAGAAGTAGAGTTATTGCACTTCAATAGAAATCAACTAAGCTCTTACTATATATAAACGTTAATCAACTCCTCCTAGCCCGATGTGGAACTAAATAAAAACCAGAAGATAAAAGAAACGATTAAAACATGTATTTATATAAAAATATAAAATAATATTAATTAAGTTTTAAACATATTTACAACATCTTCATCTATTTTTAAGCATTCTAAAAGAAATGGATTCTTTCCATACTCTTCCAGGTATGAGATGTAGGGCTAACATGAACACCTTCTCTTACGTAAAATATGAATCTTCTACTAAATGATTTTGTCGTTTTCTGGAACTGTTAGTGTTCCATCCATGAAGGAATCTACATTTGAGTATGTATCTCATCAATAAAAATATGATTTATAAGATTTAAAATTTAAAGATCGATGATAATTATGCACATATCATATAAGATTTTGGTGTTTGTTAATTTCCTCCACTGCCTTATTCTTGTTGTTTTGATAATTTGAACATCATACATTTTTTTATCTTTTGCATTTGAACAACACAAATGTAGGTTGCGGGTTAAAAGCTGAAAGGAAAAAAATAGTATACAGTGAAAGGATGATAACTTGTTTTATTAATCAAGTGTCATGCTAATTTTGAGTTCTCTATTCATAATGAATGCATGTCTTTGTTCACGATAAGATGAACGAGTTTTTACTTCGATGATAAACAACTAAATAGTTAGGTCCCACCAAAGCGTTGGTTCAGTTGGCAACAACTATCACTTCTTAATGAAAAGGTCTTGGATTGACTCCCAAATAGTACATGTAATAATTCCCTTCTGCATTCTCCCTCTCTCAACCTTATTTAAGAATTTTATCCAGTCTATTTCTATTTTTGGATGTGATGCATATGTTTATAAGTCGCATCAAAAGGGTGTGATTAATTTTTTTTTTAAGAAAAATTATCCTGTAAACGTAACATCAACCTTTTAATGTGATATAAGGATACATGTCACACATCCACAAAGAAATAAATAGTTTAATTATGAGGAAATGGACTGGATAAAAATTCCCTCATTTATGGAAGCTCTCTTGTATCAAGTAAAAAATTTTAAAAAATAGTTGGCTTGCACTCTAGCCAGTAATTGTACCCTCGAGAGTTCAACATTCTCCCCCACAAATCAGACTTTACCCACTCCCACAATAGAGAAGGGAAAAAAAAAAAAAAAAAAAAGTTGTAGCATAGGATAGTGATAAGTTGTGGCCAAGTGAGTTCTTATATGGCCTTTAATATGTACATCCAGCATCTTGTTAAGTGCTTTTTATGGAATCTTGATCACCTAGAGAACATTGTGGGAAAGAAAAAAGGATCATTTTCCCCCCTTTTTTTTGGATTTTTTGTTTTCTTTAACCTCTTATCATATGTTAAATATCATTATTGAACCCCCTCTCCTTTTCTATCCTAATATTGAAAATAGTTTTCAAAGGTAAAGAAAACTAGTATAAAAGTCATTCTCAATAATTATCTAAATGTTACAATTAAAATATTATATTTATGGAAAAAATCTTTAGATAATGATTAAAACCCAGATCACGTTTCTCATAAGCAAAGGGATTCCAAATTGCAGATCACGTTTCTCATAAGCAAATGGATTCAAAATTGCAGCATTAGAGAAAACCCAACTGGGTTTTACTTCTCGGTTGAACAGTAGATAAAACCCACCTGGGTTTTGTTGCAAAGTAGCCAAGAAAAAGAAACAAAAGACGATTTGCAAAAATAAGATGAAAATGGAAGCTTCTGTGTGAGAATGAGAGTGAGAGAATAAGGAGAAGAGAGAGCGATTTGTAGGTAAAAGCAAGAGAAATTAACAAGGATAGGCAATTCTTGTCCTACACCGTATTTCACCTCTTTTCTCCTATGTTTTTTCTTTTAAGCTTTCTAACCATTGAAGCCTACCATTCATTGCCACCGGTGGTCGTTGGGAATTCAAGGTCGTTGGGAATTCAAAGTAAACCAGAAAAGATATGAAACGAAAAGGAACCAAACCTCCAGTGAAAACTCTTAGTTTGCCGATGAGTTTGAGTGAAGACTCTTGGGCTTCCATCTAGTTTCACCTAAGGGTTTGATTCTGTAAATTTAGAGTTTAAGAAACCCCTTAATTGTAAAAAGAGAAGTTCTAATTGCAAGCATACCTTAGTTTTTTATTAGGTTGGATTGAAATTTATATTTGTGATGCTAATCTGATGGCCTATTGTGGGATTACAAAACAAAAAATTTAATTATACACAAGGGCACTTTGGTCATAAAAAATTGATATGTCCTTACCATGGAAGGAGATTTCGACGAAATTTGCTAGTTTTGCCCCCTGGCGAAACGAAACCAGGGGGCGAAATGATATATGTATAATATCGTCGAGATATCGCTCAGTATCGCCGGAAAATCGTCGAATCGGCGAAAACTCGGCCAATATCGACGGTAGAAGACCAAAGAAGAAGAAGAAGATGCGAAATATCCCTCATCGTTCACTTCTCTCTCTCTCCAAGCACTGGAATCACTGAAACCACTGTTGAAATAGAAATCTCTGCCCAAACCACTGCCTGGTTCTCTTCTTTTGATTTCTGTTAAAATCTCAGTGAAGTGTGAACCGGCTAACTACTGCACAGAGGAACCAGGTAAACCACGCACAGAGGAAGTGAGGTTTCACCACCGCACAAAAGAACCACCGCCGGAGATGAAATCCGATTATCCCAAACGCATATGAAGTGAAGAACCACCACCACCGCCTGAAGTGGGAAATATCTCTGACGCATGTCCGCACAACACTGAAACGAGATTTTTCGAAACTTTGCAACTCCTCCTCTGCAACTACCTCTGATTTGTACCCTGTTTAGAGAAGAAGAAGAAGAAGAAGAAGAAGAAGAAGAAGAAGAGACGAAGACGACGACAAAGAAGACGAAGTGCAGGTTGCTTTCCCTTGCTTAAGCCTTAAGTAAAGTAAAACTGATGCGATGTACAAGCATTTATTACAATGAGAGAGAATAACTTCGGTTTAAGTGATTTATCAAGTAATTAATATTAAAAATGATTTGCCTTCAGCCGTTTAACCACTTTGTCAATTATTTAATATTAAAAATAATGTTGATGAGTTTTTTATATTTAAATATGATTTATTATTAACTGAGTTTTGTTGTTTTTGCAAATGTGATGTGACATGTTATATAATATTATATTATATCATATATCAAATGATTCAAATCTATCATACATTTGTTTTATATTTTTTAATTTAAATAACAATTTGGGGCGAAATCTCTCGCCCTTTGCCGTCGACCGGCGACGCGCGGCCTTGGCCACATTGATTATTTTGTAAACCTCGGGGAGGCAAATGCAAAATATCATATTTTGTGGATTAAAAGTAACCTAGGTCAAACCTCAGGGGGTCCACATGAAAATTACCCTTAAATATTAAGGTGGGACCCCAATAGGTTCCCCATAAGCAAAACATCATGTGTGGTGAAAAAAATCAGCGCTCCCCTACAGAGAGGTGAGCTGAACGCACATCTGCCAACCTCCATGTTGAATCCTGACTCCGCTTCTCTTGATTTTTCAGTGTCTATTTGTATTATTATTTTTTTTGGAGTGTCTATTTGTATTATTATTATTTTGGGTAATTTTTATCTGGACCCCCGAGGTTTGATCTATATCATTTTTAGTCCAAATAAATGGACACTTTGCATCTGCCTCCCCTGAAATATCTAATAAGATCAATTAAGAACAAATTGTAATTTTTATGACCAAAATACCCTCATCTATTCTAGTGTAAGATTTGCATCATGTTTTCACAATTAACCCCATTTCATCCGCTTCAGTCGCTTCATTCAACAACTTTATTCACAGATTCAAATCCCTCTTGATTTTGCCTGCTCAGATCCTCCACCACTGAAGAAAATACGGTTTTAAAATTTGAAAACAAAGTGGTTCAGTTGGCCCGGACCAAGGCCACAACAACTTCTCAAACCCCGATTTCCCCCCCGGAAAATACGGTTTTAAAAGAAACAAAGTGGTTGGCCTGTCCAATGATCCATTTTTATCATCTCATGTTTTCTCCTTCTCCCGTTCTCTGCATGTTTTCTCCCCTTCTCTGCATCAGTGTGTCAGTGGGAATTAAAGACAAGAAAATATTCATCTAGTTTGCTAGTAATTCAGATCTAGCAGCTCCTTGGTTTAGATAGATACACAATTTTAAGAAAAAGAAAGAAGAATCAACAATAAATTAAAAAAGAGTTACCAAAAACATTTGCGACCCAGGAGAAGCAGAGGCCCCCGTGAGAGAAATTGATATTAACTTGACCTTAGTTTCTCAACATGGAGATGCAGAGCCCATCCCAAAGACTCTGCATATAAGCAGTAGAAGAAAGAAAGAAACACAGGGGATAATGTGTTTAATTAGTGAGCCTTGTTGCCGTCGTAGAAATTCTGAAAGTAATTGTAGGAATCACACCTGAAGGTTTGAGGTAAACCAACCTTATTGGAACTCACGAGCTTTCTGAACTCAGATCTTACCTTACAAAACATGGCGGTTTCCGCCTCATTCATCTCCAGAACTCTGGCGAATGAGGGTTTCTTGGATAGGATCCAAGCCCAACTCCCCGTGGGAGGATGGGTTTTTAACCACTTGACTAACCCTGCAGTGGATTTATTCCCCACAGCAAATGCTCTATTGATCTTGTGAGCTTTTTTTAGTGTCTGCCTCTGCATCCAACGAAGCTGAAATCTTAGGGGGACTATTTGTGTTGGGATTTTTAATCTATAAGGTTAGAAGATTTTTTTTTAAAATATTCTATCTTTGAGCACAGTTTCAAATATGTCATAGAGTATGAGAGAAACACAATTCTTTACCCTTCCAAAGAAATAATCTGGATTCGAATCACCGTTGATTCAATTTTGTAACACTAGAGACTGACTAGATGATTTAACCTCAACATAATTTTGAGGGAAGTAAAGAGAGATTCACAGCAATGATCTGAGTCTTGTGATTTAGTTTGCTTGTGATTTAAACTTTAATAGGCTACAGAACCTTATCACTAAGATAATGGTTGGTTGTATGGAAATTCTAAAAACCTAAAAGAAATCGAGGAACCATTGTATGATGCAATTGTACAAGCGACTTAAATGATAAGACCCAAAATCCATATGGACAAACGAAGTCATTTCCTTTCTAGCTCTCTTTTTTTTTCCCCTTTGCTAGAGAAACGGTTTCATTCATTCAAAAAAACAAAACAAGATGCTAACACTGGATCATGGTGACATAGCTCCTAAATCTACAAAGAGGATAATGGCCAAAGGGTCTTAGCAGAAACAAACCTGGCCTATTGAGCTAGAGAGAATGGGCAAAGCATTGAAATCTCTAGAAATAAAAGAGAAGGAAAACCCCCATAGCTTGTTCCTTACCGTCTTGAGTTAAGTCACTCACTTGAAAAGTTCCACTAGACTCGAGGTCCCTAACTGTGACGGCCTCCTCCTCCATCGCCAATGTTGCAAGTTTTGGTCCTGACATAGCGCTGATGACCCTTCCAAACTGCACCCCTATAAAACCGATACCCCCTACTCCAGTCCCCTCATCAAATGCAACATTGCCGAAGAGTGTAAGGACCTCTGAGTGTAAATCCCCTATTTCCAATCCTTCCATTGTATTCTCGGTCTTTTCAGAAGAATCGCCATTACTCTATCTCACCCAAAATTCATGGAAGGCCGTCATTGCTCTTTTCGCCACATCCAATGGTGTGTATTAAAACTTTGAATCAAATTTGAAGCAATCAACTTTTTTACATTGGGCAAAATTTGGTCATATCTAGAGTTTTCTATCACTTGTTCAAAGTTTATTCATAATGAATGCAAGGTTATGCTCACCGTAAAATGTTGTGCAATGAACTTGGACGGGATTTTTATTGGGTCTAGCCTAATTTTAAGATTGAAAGTTCAACCCTTCACTTCCCTATAAAAAGATAAATGAATAAAAATAAAAAGTTAAATATATATCACTTATCTCTCCTCTTAGTTTACTAAATAGTACTTGAACCTTCTCTTAATTGGATAATATCACTTATTTCTCATTTACCTAGCAAAAATATCAAACACTTCTTTCAATTAATTGTTAAATATATTTTTAAAATCTCTAATTATCTTTTAACTAGAAAGATATTTAGCGTAAACCCAAATTTTATTAGTATTTAAAACAACTAAATAACTCTCAAGTTCTAAAGTTTGCTTCAGTGCATAAATATATATACACTAGCAGAAACCTCGTCTTGTAGTTGGCCTATTTGGGTGTCAGAAGGGGAAAAGAGCCTAATCACTAGGATTTTATTTGAGTGTACGGAAATTTTTAACACCTAAAAGAAAGAGTAACCATTATATCATGCAATTTTACTAGCTACTTAACTTTTATATTATATTACCAAAAAAAAAAACTTTTATATTATATTTAGTAAAGCAATTTTTAGCTAATTTGTTAAAAAGTTAAGGGAATTGGAGGTAAGACAAAATAGAAATCTACAAACAAATATGAAATGATTTAGTGTAGAGGAAGCAGCAATATTTTGTTTTTAATGACTCTTTGTTAATAAAATTTGAGAGTGATTAGTGTTTGTTGAAGTATATCCGAACAGCAAAACTGACTTTAAACATAATATTCAAACACACGTCAATTCCCACTGGCCGGTGGAACTGCCACTGCGGTTGGTGCTACTACCTCTAAGGAGACGGCAAAAGAAAAAGAAAGACTACTAAAGAAAAATTGGTTTCCTATAGTTGGGTGATTTCATACAGGATGGTTTCTGACATGGACTGGTGGTAGATTATGTATTGCATGAGAAACAAAGGTAGAAGATTAAATATTTTGTATGGCATGAGAAACAAGGGTACATTGGTAATTTTATTTCTTTACTTATTTTTTATTTTTTTTTGGATGAGGTTCATCCGGGCCAGCTTACGTGCACCACGATTACATCCTCACGGAAATTGAACATTCATTTCGCTCGAGACCAATAACACGTGTTTATGAGTAATGACACATGTCTATGAGTTACATCAAAGGATTAAGTTTGAATTAAAATAAATAAATAAATTTGCATTTTTTAAATATAATCTTAGCTTTTGATGTGAATGACAAATATGTGTCCTTCATTCACAAGAAAATTGACCTAATAAAATTTCAACAAAACATGAATTTTAGTCTAGCATAAATGACTCAAATATAAGTTTCTCTAACCTTAATTGATAGAAGACAAACCTATCACTCTGGTGGGTAAAAGAATTGAAACAAGACTAAGTTCTCATGTTTTATATCAATAAAATATAAAATGTATCACGAAAGACGTACATTTAGATTCTCTCGTATATGGTAAGCATACGATTCTTTTTTCAATGTGGCCATTATTTATCAGAATGCACACACTTCTCAATCCAATAGCTCTGGTCATGTCTCTTCTTATGATCATCCTTGTTTTTTTTTCTTGATCAGCTGTTGGTAAATATAACATGTTGAAATCACCCCATTCCATTGAGCACTTTACCACACGGCAAGCTCCTAAAATGTCAATTCCAACTGCCTAGACGCTTCTTAATCATATTGCTAAAAATGTCTCGTTATTTTCTTATAGCAGTAATTGACATTGCTATGTCGAATAGAAACAGATAACTTACTGAAAAACTTACTAAATTTTGTTTCTACTTATTAGAGACATTGCTCTCAGTTTTGACCGGGACTCTTGGGTACTCCTGCGAGACCAGGGAAACCCAACTCACTCACGGGTGGAGATAATAATTTAAAATAATATTTATAAAATTTAATCTAAAGATTGATGTTAATTAAACACATACAAAAGAAGATTTTGGAATATTGATGGTTTCCTCCAATGCCTTATTCTTGTTGTTTTGAACTTTCACCATCATATCTTTATTTTTCTCATTGCATTTGAAGAACAACACAAATGTAGGTTCAAAGCTAAAAGCCAAAAGGAAAAATTGATACATAAGACCATAGTGAATACCTATGGACGCTGGGTTCTATAAATAAGTACCATGCAGTGCACACTAATGTTTTGTGTCCTTAACTCATAATGAATGCATGTTTCTGCTCACAATAAAATGGTGTCGGAAGGATTTTTTTTTTTTTTCCCATAAAAAAAGTCTTTAGTAAAAGATTCTATTAATATTCATCAAAGAAGTTACAGTTTATTTCAGATCCAAAAGTTAGATCACTACTGTTGGTAGTCATAGTAGTAGATGTTTGATTTGCAACATCGATTAGAATTCAGTGTGGGATCCTTAAAATTACAAAAAGAAGGTTCAGGAATACAAGTTTTTATGTTAGTCAAAATCGGAGCAATATCTAAGGGCCAAGTATCGTGCGGTTTTGGTAGGAACTATAGCGATTCATCTTCATTGCACCATACTTCATTAGCTTGTATTTTGCTTGTGTCCATGGCTTCGCCTCCCCCGCCCCCAAAACCACCCCCCTTTTCCCCCCCTCCCCCCCCTCCTCCCCCCCGCCACCCCCCCCCCCCTTTTTCCCCCACCCCCCCCCCCCCCATTTCCCCCCCAAATAGCGCGGCCATGAGCTTTAGTCCTTCCCTCATTGCCATCAAGACTAATTCCATGAGTTTAGGTGCCCTTCATTCACAGTAAATCCGTGCATGGGAATGAAATGTGGACCCAGGGCAACTCTATTTTAGGAACTAGGAATCGGTCCAATTGAAGATGGTTTATAAGACCAAAACTCAATAATCCGATTTTGGCTCGGCCAATGTGATACTAATTAGCGAACCCATGACGCGGAAATCAGGATTGTGTCAACATATTCAATCTTGATTGATTGATCATTGACAGTAAATGTTTGAATTATTTTAGGGTCAATGACTAATTTTGGGATGCTCTTTTTATTATAATTTAATTATTATCTTCTCTCGGGTATTTTTTTTTTAAATTACTAATCTAATTTTGGATCTTGACTGAAATTAATAATGCTTCTTCGTTGTTAAACTCCCTTTCTTGAGTGATAATGTAACATCTTTGTATTTTTTGAAAACCTAAAATAACCATGAGAACTAAATAATAATTGCCAAGAGAACCTTAATCACATTATCCACATTTAGAATTGAGAATCTTACAATCTTATACTTAGTTTAGATTTTTAAATTTGGAATACCAATGATTTTGGGTTCAAATCCCACCTTCCACAAAAAAATTTGTTTTTGGCCTAATGGCGTGGTTCTCACTCTTTGGGTGCAAGTAAGGGTGTCAATCGATACGGTTTCGATAATTCAGTATGGTTTCGGTATGGTACCAACTTTGAATACCAAAAAACCAGAACCGTACCATACCGAATTTTCATTGTAGGGGACGGTTTTGGTATTTGTAAAAATGGTTTGGTACAGTTTAGGTATTAAATCGATACGAGAAAACGGTTTAAATATGATATTTAGTATGGTACACTTTTGGTACAAACAAACCCATACCACTTTTGTTATTTGTTCATTAAGATTCTAATAGAATTGCAATCAAATAATTAGTTTCAAATTTTTGTAGTACATTGGTTTCTTCTAGAGCACTAGTTTATAGAATTGAATTTTCATCATCATAAATCTTGATTGTATTTCAACATAACCTTAACTAAAACATGGATACTACAATCATATACAGTATACCAAACGAATCAGGATTATCTTTGCTTTAGTGTACTTAGAATGAGAAGTGATTACATTTGTTGGATCTTCAATCTTTTTTTTTTAAGTAAGGATCTTCAACCTAATAACAGTAATAGATAGATGAATATTAAAAAGTATATGTAGGAAGAAACATGCACATGGACTCTCGTCTACGGTTTCCTTTTTGACGGTATAAATCCGAAACATCAACTGTCATTGTCTGATGAAATGCAAAAATATATCTTGGTCCAATAAGTCTTGTCATGTCTCTTCCCGTAAAGATTTCAAAGTCAAACCTATCAGGTATTTTAATCTTTAGTTGATTTTCCAGACGATGAATTGAAAATACTGCAACAATACTTTCCAAGTGCCAAGGAATTTCAGCAGTTGTACCACAAATTATAATCAATGTCCACTGCTTTGTCTTCCAAATACTTCACTCCAAACACTTCACATTATTAGTCCTATAAAAACACAAAAGATAAATAGAATCAAAACAGAATTTTTATCTAATTATTAAGTATTCTAATATAACCATACTTAAATTAACTACTAGTCCATATACTAGCATTATCCCCGCTTTATGGATTTATAAATCAGTTTAGATTTCAAACTTCAAGTTTTAGATTTTGAAAGAATAAATAATAATGGAATTAGGGTTCAGAAATAGAGTTATAGTAGTTCAATAGAGATCCATTAGGGAAGAAATGGGGGAAGCTTGAAGAATTCGATGGAGGACTAGGGAATGCTGACTCAAAGCTAAGCACTTAAGCAGTGATCACATATAAAAGCCTTCATTGATCAAATCATGGGTTCAAGTGAGCAGTTACATCATACTTAGAGTTTGAACCCAAAAGAAACAAAAATCATACTTAGAACCACTAGGGTATTGAGAATATAAATTTGAATCTGTATTTCATCAATAAAAAAATTATTTATAAGATTAATTTAAAGATCGATGATAATTATGTACATACCATATAAGATTTTGGTGTTTGTTAGTTTCCTCCAGTGCCTTATTGTTGTTCTTTTGAACTTTTAACATCATATGTTTTTTTTTTTCTTTTGCATTTCAACAACACAAATGTAGGTTGCGGGGTAAAAGCTTAAAGGAAAAAGTAGTATATAGTGAAAAGGTGATGATTTGTTTTATTATTTTTTTATTAATTAAGTGTCATACTAGTAAATCATGCTAATTTTGAGTTCTCTATTCATAATGAATGCATGTCTCTATTCACGATAAAATGGTGGGTGAAAGAGCTTTTACTTCCATGATAAACAACTAAATAGTTAGGTCCCACCAAAGAGTTGGTTCAATTGGCAACGAACATCACATTTTAATGAAAAGTTAGTTGATTGACTCCCAAATAGTACATATAATAGTTCCCCCCTGCATTCTCTCTCTCTTAAACCTTATTTAGGAATTTTATCCACTCTATTTTCTATTGTTGGATGTGATACATATTTACAAGTCACATAAAAGGGTGTGATTAAAATTTTTTTTTAATTATCCTGTAACCTCGACCTTTTGATGTGATATAAGGACACATGTCACACATCCACAAAGAAATAAATAGTCTATTTTGAGGAAATGGACCGGATAAAAAATCCCCTCATTTATGGGAGCTCTCTTGTATTAAGTGAAAAAATTAAATTATTAGTTGGCTCTATAGCACTCTAGCCTAATTGTAGGCTCGAGAGTTCAACATTTTCTCCCACAAATCAGACTTTACCCACTCCCACAATCAGAGAAGGGGGAGGGAAGAAAAAATAAAAGAATAAAAAGTTGAAGTATAGGTTAGTGATAAGTTGTGGCCAAGTGAGGTCTTATATGGCCTTTAATATGTCCATCCAGCGTCTTGTTAAGTGCTTTTCATGGAATCATGATCACCTAGAGTACATTACATTGTGGGGAAAAAAAAAGATCATTTTTCCTTCTTATTTATTCTCTCATCTATCTTTCCTTCCCTATGTTGGATGTTAGGAGTCCATTTTTAAATTTTCTCCCTGATTAGGCATTTTTTTTTCCTTCCTTCTCTCTCTTTTTTCTCACTTTTTTTTTCATTTTATTTGATTATATATTGTTTCTCTTTCCTGATTTTTTCAATTATTCTTTTTATTTGATTTTACATTTTAAATGAAATATCTACAATTTGTAAGGCAACTAACTACTATAATTTGTTTGGTTTGCATCTAGGCTTTTATAGTGGAAATCATGTGATTTTTTTATAATGATGATTTTGTAAGATTTTTTTTAATTAAAAAAAAACATTCATTAAAACTAAAAGACTTATTCTATAAGTTTTTTTTTTTTTTTGTTAATGTTTTAATTTACCAATATTTTTAAAAGGTAAAAATTTCATTGTCTATAATTTACTTATACTTTTTATATCTGGGTCACGTCTAAATATGATAAGATAATTTAGAGGTAGGACCCAGTAGGTCCACATAGGCAACACACTATGTGTGGTGAAAAAATATCAGCATTCCCTTGGCGGAGAAGTGATCTAAACACACATCAGTCTGCCAACCTTCATGTTGAATCTTGACTCTACTTCTCTCATTGTGCTAGATAATTTACCAACTCATCATGTGTCATTCTTATTAATTGCACATAGTTTTCAGTGTCTATTTGTATTATTATTATTTTTTTGAGGGAAACTCGTTACCCGTGTCTTTTTTTTTTTTTTTTGGTAATTCTTACCTATGTCTATTAATGCATACCTGTTAATGATCATCATACCTTTTTATATAGTTTTCGTTTGGTCCGTTAAGAGGAGTCTCTGTTGTAGAGTTGTATCAGGAACCAACTTCTCTTCCGTAGGTCAAACTTAACTTGAATAATGATAGTAGAGTTTGATATGAACTCTTCTTCTTATTCCGTACGTTCTTGAGCTCGGTTCTAATATGGGAGATATAGTCAAACCTAATGTTGGTCTAGACCTGAACCGACCATAAAATTACAGGTTGACGGGTTTGACCACAACAACAATTATATGTGAGTATGAGAGGATGACTTGTCTGAATAGAGAAAATCTAGACTCAGGTATCAAACACCTCCTTTTATTAGTTGTTAAATATTATTTTAAAACTCAAGTTATCCTTATCTAAGAGGATGTTTAGTATAGACCCAAATTACTTTAGCAATTAAGACACTAAAATCACTATCAAAGCCCTGAATTTTGCTTCGGGGCATAAGTATATGTATGTTATTGTCCAAATTATATTAGAATCCCTTACAATGTGCAGCTATCAAAAATTTTATCATAAAGTTTATACGAAATATGGACTCTCAACTTGAATTGGAAGAGATTTTGTTTTTTTTTGGGTCATAAAAATGGACCATCCTCTGATTCTATAACATTGAAAATCAATTAGGTGATTTATCCCAATTTTGAGGAAAGTGAGGAGGATTTTATAGCAATGATCTGAGTTGTTTTTCAGAAAGCTCCATCTTGTGGTTGGTTTGCTTGTGTCTTAGCAAGCAAAAGAACCTAACCACTAAGATTTTGTAAGACTGTATGAAATTTTTAAAACCTAAAAGAGAGAGTAACCATTATATCATGCAATTATGCAACATACTTGTTGCTCCCAAATCTGCCTAAGTTCAGGGCTGGTCCAAAGATCTCAAGTAACCATTATATCATGCAATTGTGCAACATACCTGCTCTTGAGAAGCCAAAATTGAGGTTAATGCTGCGAACATTCAAATCCCCCGCGACCCAGCAGTAGTGGGATCTTGGCACTGTGATGCTCTTTATCATATTCAATCAATTTTTTTTTTCAATCGTTTGCATGGCAGAATAAGATGAAAACATTACTACCGTCCCTCCATGAGTATTTATGGACCAAATGAATGACAATAAATTATGGTATACAAACTATATCCATTTGCTTACAATTTTTACAATTGTTCATAGAATAAATATTAATTCACGTGGGCCCATGCATGACCCACTCCCCTGCCCTGCGAGGCCTGATAAGAAAATAAGAATTTCTGGAGTTCAAGAGCATTTCAAACAGTCAATTTTCTTTTCTTTTCTGTAATGCATTGTAAGAATCTTAAGATAGTATATTAATAGAAGAAAGAGGACTTAATGGAATGTTTGGGAATCAAACATCCGATCCCTCGCAATGTAAATAACTATAAGACCAAAAATTAAAAGAGAAGCCAACGCTTTTGATTGCGAGACTGACCAACCACTGCTTTAAAATAAAAAGTGGTATTTTTCTCAATAGAAGGTATTGAGAAGGATCCAATTGTTGATGTATTTGAGTCATACCCAAATTAGGTTGAGAAACTCAAGTTATACCCAATTTATTGTTGAGGTATTTGGATCATACTCAACTTATGTTATAATATGAGTCATCAGATTAGTTACGATCTAACGGTGTAATGGGCATTTGTTGGAGAGTCTAATTATCAATAGAATTCATTCAGTATTTATTCTATAAATACTAGCTAGAAGCAGCGGTCTGGATATTTCAAACTAGATATTCAGGGTGTAATGCTTTAAGCAACATCGTGCTTTAACCCTAATCCTAACAATCTTAAAGCATTAGTTTTTCTTGAGAAGTTCTTGTTCGGAGAAGGCGATCGAACGCTGCTCGACTCGAAGTTATCTGCAACTTGCAATTTAGAGTGAGTTAACTCCTTCACACAAGTAAGTTGCTCCTTCTATCTTCACTTGATTCCTTTCTAAAGAATAGATTTTTTTTTAAAAATTTGTTGTGAATTTTGAACGGAACAATTTTTCGTTTCGCTTGATTAATAAATCCGATCAGTCGTAACGATCATTATGAGTACTTTGATGATTTATTGAATTGAGATTTGAGATTTGAGATTTGAGATTATATATTGGACTTTTGAAGAAAGTCATCATCATGTTTAGCTTTCCATTATTTTAATTGATACTTTAACAATTCAGATATCCAAAGTCATCATTAGTTTTATCATTTGATACTTAAACAATTCGGATATCCAAAAGTCATCAATTGTACTCTAACTCTGCAGTTACATGTAGCGTGAATCGACTAAAGTAATTAGTATTATTTTATTATTAATTGGTGGTTACACTTAGCGTGAATCGATTAAAGTAATTACTGTTGTTTTGTTATTAATTGATACTTTACTAAGGTGAATTGATTATCATGTCATTAATCAATGTTTACCATTATTGGAAAAGAAAATTGGTTATTGAAACCTATTTTTAGCGGAAACGAATTGACAACTATTGGTATTGGCTACTAAGATACCCTCAATAGTTATCATATTAACAGATGTAATTATTATATTTATCTTCCTTTAATTTTTTTTTATCCAGGATTATAATGGATGTTGTTCCAATTGACATGGTCAAACTACAGACCTTTACTAGATCTAAGTTTAATTCCTGGAAAAGGAAAACACAATTTGGATTAAGGTATCTGAATGTGTTTCATACGGTAGAATCCTCTTTTGAAAATACGGTTGAGAAAATCAATGAATTAAAATGGAAAAAAGACGAGGTTTTCTGTAGAGACTACTTGTTGAATGTCCTGTCAGATAGACTTGCAGAAACCTACAGCAAGTTTGAAAGTGCTAAAGAAATATGGGACAACCTGGATGCTCAATATAAAAAGGAAGAAGAATTGTCAAAAACTCATCTAGTGAACAAATTCCTAGACTTCAAATTTGTTGAAGACAAAGAAATACTCCCTCAAGTTCCAAGATCTTGAAAATCGAGATCCAGACTAGTCATAGGGAAAATAAATATTTGTGATCAATTTTTTGTTGGGGCAATTATTAACAAGTTACCATCGACTTGGCACTCATTTAAAACTAAGATGTATAGGAAAAAGGTACAGGTGGAGCTGGATGATCTCAAAAGGTTCATACGAATCGAAGATGAGAATAGATTTAGAAATAACTTGGAGATGGTGAATAGACAAAAATCTGCTGCGAATATGGTCACTTATCCCAAGCATAATTCTAAGCAAACCAAGCCACACAAGAGTGAACCCAAGAAGTTGGAGGCCAAAAATACTATCTTACACAAGAAGAAGGGCAAGTGCCACAATTGTGGAAAATGGAGACATTATGAGTCTGAATGTAGGCTACAAAAAAGGAGTGATGGACACACTAAAAAGAAAAAAAGTCAACATGACGACTGATAACACTGAGCCTAGACATTTTGTAGCCATGATAGGCGCAAAGGAGGTCAAGACCAATACTTCTTCAGATTGGTGGTTGGACTCAGGAGCCACATGTCATGTTTGCCACAATAAAAACTTGCTGACTGACAGCATCAAGGTTTCAGAGACTGTAACAATTGCAAATGAAGCATCAGCCATGGTAACCGATAGAGGACGGCAAATCTGATTCTATCTTCAGGTAAGAAACTAACTTTAAAAGCTGTTAAAGTAGTTCCTAATTTAGAAAAGAATTTAATTTCATTTAGCCTTTTATGCAATGTTGGCATGTGTATTTCTTTTCATTGTGGTAGTGTAATTTTAACTGTTAACTCTCACTACTTTGGATTTGCTTATCTAATTAATGGTATGTATAAACTAAGTTTAGGAAATGAGACCATAAACCATATTAGTTCAAGTTTAATTGATTCTATTACATTGCATTATAGATTGGGACATGTGACCTATAGGAAGATGGTCCATTTTTTCAAAATTTATGACATACCATTAGATAAGTCTAAAGGTTTTAACAAATGTGAAGTGTGTGTGCCCAAACAAAAATTACTAGAAAACATTTTCGTCAGGTTTCTAAAAGCATACAACTTTTAGAATTAATACATTCTGATCTTTGTGATTTTAAAAATTTCACAACTCGAGGAGGACGAAAGTATTTAATTACCTTTATAGACGATTTCTCCAGATATTGTCATATTTATTTGTTAAAATCAAAAGATGAAGCATTTGAAAAATTCAAGTTTTTTAAGAGTAGAGTTGGAAATCAGTTAAATTTGAAAATTAAACGACTTAGAAGTGAAAGAGGAGGTGAATATTCTTTGACAGAGTTCAAAACTTTTTGTGCCTCTGAAGGTATAATTTTTGAAACTACTGCACCTTATTCACTCCAATCAAATGGCATAGCTGAACGTAAAAACCATGACGTTAACAGAAATGTTGAACTCCATGTTGTTGACTGTTGGCATGCCTTCCTGTTATTGGGGAGAAGCAACATTAACTGCGAATCACATTCTAAACAGGTTACTACACTCAAAATTGATTGAGACTCCATATGAACTATGGTATAAACATCCTTGTTGTCACACCCCACCCAGCCGGATCCGGTCATTACCCGAATGCCCGTGGGGGTGATACACCGCAAGATCTAGGTTCAGTGACAAATCCATACAAAACATGATATAGCATAATTAAATGGACAATAATAAATCAAGTTTATCATACTAAGTTATCAAAACCGAAATAATGGTTGCAATCATCCATTACTTCAAAATAAAAATATAACATCAGAGTTTTTAAAAGAAAAGAGAGTAATTTTATTCGTAGCGGAAAAATAAACTAAACTTGTTCTCTAATGGAATCCAATCCAAAAGAACAGTCTTGATACTGGCATGAAGCTCCATGTGCGTCCACTTCTTCTTCGGTCACTCCTTCAAGAAGACATCCCCGTAACGCATCCTCCATTTGGAAGAAGTCCTCACTGACCGACATAATCTAATAGAAAAAAAAACATATAAAAGGAATGAGTTCAACAGAACTCAGTGAGGTCAACTCAACATCATATCACACATTCATTCTAAAGATTCCACACCACACATATAACATGAATATCAATAATGTAATTAATGACAATGATATGATATGTGAATGATTATGCTCCTAACTCTATCATGAAGTCTCTATGGTAGACACGCATTAAGTCACACACCAGTCTTCTTTGGGCGGTCTCATCACTCTTCCCTCACGGCTCTGATGCACGTCTGTTGGGTTCTCCGCGGTTATTGTGTAAAGTCCTGTCAAGTCATGGTTGGGGATTAGGTCACCATTCTCTCACATCACCATTGGTATAAGATCTGGCGCGTGTCAAGGATAATCTTAGGCCCAATGCAAAGTCATATGGTCTCGTACTACATATGGTCCGGGTATTTCCCCTCACGCCTAGTGCTCTGTTGGTTCAATACCTTCCCACCTATGAATGAAATCCTCAATGGAGGCATCCGTGGACCCCATTCATTAACCCGGTGGTCATCCACATATAATGGACGGGATGATCTCCATGTCCTCCACGGGTCATTTCACCGGTTGAGCGCCAGAGCCCTTATCTATTATATGCAACCCTACCTCTCTATGATGATAGTGGGCCGCGACATACAGGACCCACCACTAACATCACGGGTTAACCGCTCAATACCCTTGCCGAAAGGGTAGTAGTACTCGAGGTCACCTAACCAAACACCTAGACATGCCCTAAATATGTAAATTAGTAACGGGAAAGAGCCAAGGGCACCATAGGAATGCGTCCCATACCGCCTCCTCGATATCCTATGGAGAAATGCCCAAAGGGCATTCCCCTTCCCAACCACAATATAAGCAATCATATAATATCACTAGGGCAATGGGTGAACCCACAACCCTAGTAGAAAATACAAGGTAGAAGAAATAATAATATTTCTCCTCTCATACAATCACATTCCATTTCATAACAACAATAATAGATTTCAAAGCAAGGAGCAACATCAAAAGTAATAATAAACATAAATCATAGCAATTCATACTTAACAAAAGACATAAAATAACTACAAGATAATACTAAAGCAATACGAGATATCAATAATGAAAAGTAACTGACATCATTACACATGTAATATAAAGTTAAGTATATTCCTCACCTTTTACTTTGTTCTTCCTCCAATGATCAATAATTCCTTCTCACAAATTAGTGACTAAAGATATATTAACCTATTCATGCAAAAGAAATAATTATCACAAATTAGAGCCAATTTGGGTTTCAAATGATATCTTAAAGTCTTCCCACGAAAACCCAAATCTGAAAAACTAGGTTAAAAAGGGTAGTTCTCAACCTCACTAGTGAATGGTCATTAATTTGCCACCAACTCGAAGTTTATAATGAAACAAAACTTTGGGAAAATCTAATTGGAAACAAAAGGATCCTACGGGTACCTTCAATTTTATTAAATTTGACCAAAATCAAAATGCCCCAAATTTGGCTCTCATAAATCACCCGTGGGTGATCTAGAGAGTCAAATTCTAAAATCTTGCAAAGAGATAAACCAATACTCCCAAACTCAAGGGAAACATTAATATAAGAAAATATAAGCATCTAGGGCACCTATCATTATTCCCTTTCATAGATCCCTCAATAGAAGAGAAAATATATCACTCCCACAAACTACGAAGGGACATTAAAACAATAAAGGAAAGCAACCAAGATGCCTAACAGCCTTCCCTTTCAAGATTCCTCAAAAGGAAAGGAGAGAGAATACTCACAAAATTGTGAGTAAGAGAAGCATTAAAGAAAACTAACCTTTCGAACAATTTTGCAAAGATCGGATCACGGACACCTTCGGAGAATGAAAATCGCCTCTCTCATTTCTCCTCTCCAAAGCTCCGCCTCTTCTAGCCTCCAAAAATGCGTACGGATGAGATAAAACATAAATAGGGTTTAAAAATCCGAATTTCCAATTTTGCCCCTAAATAGAAAATAAGGTGGGGTTGGTTCACCTAAACGGCTCAAACCGGCTCATGGTTGGACCCCCAAACGAACTCCGATTTTGATGATCTTGGCTCGTTGGAAAGGTCTTTCGCGATCTTCGATTGATATCTATTGCGCAAACGGATTCTCCATCACTGATCTAAAAATATTCCAAAATTACCCTTTTTACACTATCGAGACTAATCTTCTCTCTTCACTTAAACTCTAAGAGAGTTTTTGAGTCATTATAAGGGTCATTTACCAACATTTGTTTAATTTCCAATCCTTCGGGCTCGAATTGAATGGTCCACAATTATCGTCGAATCAAGGCCCAGGTTCTCGGTCTTAAAACCACGGGTTAAAGGGGTAGAAATCTGGGAGATTTCACACTTGTAGAATTGACCTCTTAAAGACCTGGGGTTGTATTGCTTATGTAAGGATACAAGACCCAAAAATACCAAAGGTATGACCTAGAACAAACATTTGTGTATATCTAGGATGTGCAGAAGATAGTGCTGCAAATCGGTTCTAGGATCTATCAACCAATGTGATGATAGAATCTAGGGATGCAGTGTTCTTTGAAAATAAGTTTCTTCGAGATCAAGGCAGAACCTTACCAGGTCTAACAGAAATGGTTACAGAATCGATAATGGAATCTGAACCAATTACCGTTGACACTAATCCCAGTTTGATCATTGAACCAGAACTTAGGCGTACTTCTAAAAGAGATAGAGTACCCAAAGATTTTAATGATGATTATGTAACCTATCATTTAGAGAATGATCCATCTACCTATAAGGAAGCAATGAGATATAGGGATTCTTTGCTATAGACAGAGGCAACTGATGATGAGATGCACTCTTTACAACAAAATAACACGTGGACCTTAGTTGATTTACCTAAAGGTGCCAAAAGTGTAGGTTGTAAATGGGTATTGAAGAAGAAACTAAATCTTGATGGTTCTGTAGCTCGGTATAAAGCACGTTTAGTAGCTAAGGGCTATACTCAAGTCAGTGGGGTGGATTACTTTGATATCTACTCACCGGTCTGCCATCTAGCCACGATTAGAATTCTTCTTGCTTTGACATCTATTGAGCACTATGTTGTGCATCAAATGGATGTAAAAACAACCTTTCTCAATGGAGACCTAACTGAAGAAATTCACATAAACCAACCTGAAGGGTATGTCATGAAAGGTCTCAAACATAAAGTTTGTAAACTAAACAAATCTTTATATGGTCTTAAACAAACACATAAATTATGGCATAAAAATTTTGACAAAACAATAAAGAGCTTTGGGCTTCAAACTAGTAACTCTAATAATGCCTTTACTATAAGTCTATGTCGAATAAGGTTGTAATTATTTACTTGTATGTAGATGACATGCTGATTCTTGGTTCTGATCATTCTGTAGTGAGTAACATCAAAGAAACCTTAGCTAAAGAATTTGACATGACGGATCTTGGTGTTGTAGACACCATTCTTGGTATGAAAGTAAGTTTTTCTGAGCAAGGAATTACCCTTAGTCAATCCAGTTATATCGAAAAACTACTTTCTAGATGGGGATACAGTGAATGCAAACTGGTAGAGACACCATATGATTATAACAAAAAGCTTATATCGAATAATGGTAAAGCTATGAATCAGTCAAAATATTCTAAACTGATTGGTAGTCTCATGTATGCAATGAATTGCACTAGGCCAGACATAGCCTATACAGTAGGCATGCTGAGTCGCTTCACATGTAATCATAGTACAGAGCACTGGACTGCCCTTGAAAGGTTAATGAGATATCTTAAGGTTACTACAAATTATAACATTTGCTATGCTGGACATCCTCCAATTTTGGAAAGATATTCTGATGCATCATGGTGCTCAGATATAGGAAACAACAAATCCACTAGTGGTTATATATTTACACTAGGTGGAGCAACTGTTGCGTGAAAATCTAAGAGACAGACTTGCATTGCTCTGAGCTCAATGGAATCAGAATTATATGCTCTAGCCTCAACAGGGGATGAGGCAGAGTGGATAAGAGATTTGATCTTGGATATTCCATTGGTTAACTTGAAGGTAACTTCTTTGAGTTTGTTATGTGATAATCAAGCAACGACAATGATAGCTAATAATTCACTTTATAATAGTAAGAGGAGACAAATTAGGCTAAGACAGGTCGTGCTGAATTATCTTATTGAACAAGGAGTGATCTCTTTGATTGATGTAAGATCAAAGAAGAACATGACAGATGCCCTTACAAAGGGATTAGACAAAGATCGAACATCCAAAACTGTGGGGGAAATGGGGTTAAAGACCACCACATAGGTAGGTCTTAATCCAAAATTCTATGTTATTTTGAAGTGTTTCGAATATGATCTAGCCATTGTTAGCATTCATGACAATGTACATATTTCAGATAATTTGGTAAGATTGTGAAGTATAAAGCTTTGTGAAGTCATTCCACATTGATGATGTAGCAACCTTTATATGAAGCTTGATTACCTTATTATTCCAAACAAGAAATATGTAAATTATTAATATGTTTCAATGATGTTATTGTTATCCATATATCATTCCATATCTGATGATATGTCTTCCATAGAAAGATTTGTCATTCCAATTTTGATGATACAATCAATTTACAGGAAATGACGAAAATGGAGGATAGCATCTTAATCTGGAGCTCGACGAGGATGATTTACTTGATGAGTAAAACCGTTCAAGGCTAGAAGGAACTATTAATTATCCATACAAATTAAATAGTTTATGTAGAACCTTAATTTGATTTTATTTTGTTTAAATTGATTCTAAAACTCATGATTCTAGTTTAAAGTATTCATTTGAATTTAATTGGATATTATTCAATTTTGGAAAGTTATGAATGATTCTGTATTGAATTTGAACATTACATTTCTAGAACTAATACTAAAGCCATATGTAGAATATAGGAAGAGATTGTTGAGGTATTTGAGTCATACCCAACTTAGGTTGAGGTACTCAAGTTATTCCAACTTATTGTTGAGGTATTTGGGTCATACTCAACTTATGTTCTAATATGAGTCATCAGATTAGTTACGATCTAACGGTGTAATGGGCCTTTGTAGGAGAGTCCAATTACCAATAGAATTCAGTATTTATTCTATAAATACTACTTGGAAGCAGCTGTCTAGGTATTCCAAACTAGATACTTAGGGTGTAATGCTTTAAGCAATCTCGTGCTTAAACCCTAACCCTAACAATCCCCAATATTTTGTGAACAGTAATGCATTTCTTGTTATCTACTTAATATTGTTGATCAGCCATTGCTAAAATTGACACATGATTGATTATAAGACCATGTGTGCGTGCATGTTTCTAATACTTATTTTGTTTGATATTCATGTATTAATAAGCATCTTAAGGCTATGAATGATTAAAGAGAAAATGGATTGCAAGATTCCTTTCCATAATCTCCAGATATGAGATGTAGGGCTCACATGGATCAAACACCTTCTCTTATATAAAATTAGTCCTTAAAATAAATAAATTTGATTATGTTTTCTGGAACTATTAGGTTTCATCCTCTTATGAATGGAAGGAATCTATATCTCATCAATAAAAAATTAATTTGTAAAAATTTAATTCAAAGATCAATGATAATTAATCATATACCGCGTGTTGGTTTCCGCCAGTGTCTTATTATTGTTATTTGAACTTTCACCATCATACATTTCTTTTTCTTTTTTCATATGAACAACACAAGTGTAGGTTGCAGGTTGAGAGCAAAAAGGAAAAAGTAGTATGTGAATTATAGTAAATACTTAAGGTTGATGGGTCGTTATAACTACTATGCTAGTAAATTATAATGTTGTGTCCTTGATTCATTATCATTATGAATGCACGTCTTCGCTCACGGTAAAATGCTATGGAAAGGAGCTTTTACTTCAATGATAAGCAACTAAATAGTTAGGTCTCACCAAAGGGTTGACTCAATTAGCAATGACCATTACTTCTTTGTGAAGAGGTCACAGATTCGACTCTCCCTTGTGGTACATGTAATAATTTTCTCTCACTCCCCTTAAAAGCTCTATTGTATATTAAAAAAAAATGATAATAAATAAATAGTTTGGGCTAGCACTCTAGCCTAATTCTATGAATGAGAGTTTTACCCTTCCCCAAACAAATCACCACCCTTAATGGCACACTCACACACACAATATAAAAGGGGAAGAAGAAGTTGTAGCATAGCATAGTGATAAGTTGTGACCCAGTGACTTCTTATAATGCCCTTTAATATCAAAGCAAACCTTTGTTAAGTGTTTTTCTTTTTTATTTTATGTCTTTTTAATGTTCTAAAAATGCATAGAGCTAAGATTTGTTTGAGAACCAGTGCAACAGAGATGCAAATTGCAAAGCAAATATCAATCCATCACCTCAGAGGTGGGTCTCATAACAACAAGTGGAGCCTATTCCCACTAGTACATGCGTTTTTGGTTGAAGGTTTGTCATTTCGTTTGACAACTTCCCAATTCATTTTGCACCAATATTATTCCTTGTTTAATACATGTAGTTATCAAAGTCTATTAATGAATATTGTTTATGTTTTGGCGTCGCTGCAGATGGATATATTAACTGCATTCTACCTCTGAGTTATTTTATAAATATTCAGACGTGGATCTCACACTAAATGTGTGGCGGAGAAACACCAAAGGAACAGTATATACGTTCACGAGAAGATGATCTAGACTCATCTGGAAAACCCATATGGACAAACAAAGTCTGATGACGTCCATGAGAAGAGGATGACTTGGGCATTGTCGTGTAGGAAAGTAATTGTCATAGCAACTAGGGGGACATATGAGCCACCATTTGCTTGATGCATAGTTTGTCTTAGGTTTTAAGACGGATCAGTCTTATTAAAGGAAACTATGCTCAAGCAATTTGGTAGCCCATATGGATTGAACGACATAATTTTTGTTCTACCAAATGGATTGAACAACATAATTTTCGTGATGTTTACCAAAAAAAACATAATTTTCGTGATGAGGCTCTTATGAGACCACATCTTTAACACTAATGGTGAAGCTTACTAGCTACCATCCGCCTCTATTTCAGAACTAATAACATACATTTCCTGCCCAGAACTTGAATGAAGTCTGGGTTCAAGATTTTGGTTTGGAGGAGCCGAAATATTTTGGCTTTGAATTCTGGGATTAGTATTCCTCTCAAGTTCTAAATTTTGCTTCAGTGCACATATATAGATATATATATATATATATATATATATATATATATATATATATATATATATATATATAGTTCCTTCTTTGATCTCCAAACAACGTTCATTCATGAACGGCGTGTCATGTGTCCGCCTATAATGCTTGTCTCAGCAGAAAACCCATCTTGTAGTTGATCTATTTGTGTGTTAACAGGCAAAGAAGTTGAAGAACCTAATCACTAAGATTTTGTTTGGGCGTATGGACATTTTTAAAACCTAAAAGAAAATTCGAGTATCCATTATACCATGCAATTTTACCAGCTATTTAGTTTTTATATTATATTTAGTAATGTAATTTTTAGCTAATTTGCTAAAGTTAAAGGGAATTGGATGTAAAACAAGATAAAAATCTATTAACAAATATGAAATGATTTGGTGTAGAAGAAGCAGCAATATTTTGTTTTCAATGACTCTTTGTTGATAAAATTTGTGAGTGATTAGTGTTTGTTGAAGTATATCCGAACAGCAAAAATGACTTTAAACCAAAAACACACGCATCAATTCCCACCGACCAGTGGAACTGCCACTGCGGGTGGTGCTACTACCCTAAGGAGACGGCAAAAGAAGAAGAAAGACAATTGGCAAATCCTAATTTTAGAAAATTTGGTTTTCTTTAGTTGGGTGATTTCTCACAGGTTGGTTCTGGCGCGGGCTGGTGGTAGGTGATTTCTGGCAAGGAGAAAGAAGAAGATTAAGAATTGTGTATCGCATGAGAAACAAGGGTAGAAGATTAAAGATTTTGTATGGCATGAGAAAGAAAGGTAAGGTGGTAATTTATATTTTTTTTATTTTATATGAGGATATTTTGGTCATTTAATCAGTGAAGTTAATTGGGCTTACTAGTGTTAATTTCACTTATGACCCGAAACATAATTTTAGGCACATAACAAAACATGGAATTTTATAAGGTCCATTTCTAACAAGGAAATGGACCATGACCATCCATTTCTCTCTAGACCAGTGACATACGTTTATAAATTACATTACAGGGTTAAGATTCAATTAAAATAAAATAAAATAATTGTATCTTTTAAATCTAATCTCAAACTTTTGATATGAATGGTGGACATTTGTCTTTCATCTACAAAGAAAAGGACTTAATAAAATTCCAACAAAGCAAAAGTTTTAGTTTAGAATAAGTGATTCAAATGTGAGTTTTTCTAATCTTAATTGAAACAAGACAAACCTATCACCACTCTGGTGGATAAAAGAACTGAGACAAGACTAAGTTCTGATGTTTTACCTGAATGAATTTGTCAGATTTCTAATGAATCAAGATATCCATGGTTCATATAAAATATCACGAAAGACATACAAATAGATTATCTCGTCCATGGTAAGCATGCACTTTTTTTTCAGCGCTAAAAATCCAAAACATCTATGACCATTGTTTGTCGGAATGCACAAACATCTCAACCCAATAAGTCTCATCATGTCTCTTCTTGTAATCATTCTTATTTCTTGGTCAGCTATTGGTAAATCTACCATGTTGAAATCATCCCATGCCACTGAATACTTTACCATACCGCAAACTAGTTCCTTAAAATGTCGATTCCAACTTCTAAGGTTACTTTTCTATTGTCTCGCTATCTCCTTGTTACAATAACTAACATTGTCATGTTGGTAAAAAACTCACTAAATCTTGTTGCCACTTCTTGCTCTTAGCTTTGACCGGGACTCTGGGGATCTCCTGCAAGATCAAGGAAACCAAACTCACTCATAGGTTGAGATAATTTAAAATATGATCTATAAAATGTAATCTAAATATTGATGTTAATTAAACACATACCAAAGAAGATTTTGGAGTATTGATGCTTTCCTCCAATATCTTATTCTTATTGTTTTGAATTTTCACCGTCATACCTTTCTTTTTCGTTTTGCATTTGAACAACACAAATGTAGGTTGAAACTTAAAAACCAAAAGGGGAAAAAAGTATATAAATTATAGTGAATACCTAAGGATGCCGGGTTTTATAAATAAGTACCATGCCGGCTAATGTTTTGTGTCTTTGATTCATAATGAATGCATGTTTCTGCTCACAATAAAATGGTGTGAAAAGGAGTTTTTTTTTTTTTTCCAATAAAAAGGGTCTTAGTTAAAAGATCTTCACTTTTTTTTTCCTTTGATAATAAAGAGAAAAATCTATTAATATTCATCAAAGCAGTTACAGCTTGTTCTAGATCCAAAAGTTAGATCACTACTGGTGGTAATTCTAATAGTAGTAGATGCTTGATTCGAAGTACTGATTAGGGTTGAGTGTGGGATCTATAAAATTACAAAAATTAGCTTTAGGAATACAAGATTTTATGTTAGTCAAAATTAAGTTCTGTGCAGTTTTGGTAGGAACTATAGCAATTCATCTTCATTGCACCATACTTAATTAGTCTGTATTTAGTTATTGTCCATGTGTGCCAGTCCTTCCCTAATTGCCATCAAGATTACTTCCAGTTTGCTCCCCTTGTCCACGATTCCTGCCTTAAGATACTGAAGTTCGCCATCTCCTACCATTTCCACACTCCATTCTGCACATCTCAGAAATTCGTTATATACCCTTGCACACAACAGAATTGATAACTGAGAATTATATATTATTTCGACCCATTGTGTAGCAACAAGAGTTTTCAATTTCGTGGTGAGATAAATTGATGGCACAAGACATGCATTCATGGCCCACACTATTGAGTGTGATATTGAGCTCATAGATGATAGAACCATGTATTTATATTATGTAAACCTTATGAGGATTGGGTCTTTGTTTAGTCCAGATTACAGAATTTTTCGCTCGTTCCAGAAAAAAAGCAAGTTATCACAAAGACAAAAAAAAAATCACCATGTCAGATCTTTGTCTAAATGTGGTTCCATTAGGTAAGTCTTGCAAAATTACAAGAGAGAGTTGTTTGAGATATAATTCATTCTCAGTCCTAATAGTCCTGCCGTCAAGATTCTTTTAGTCCAGTTGTACGATAAGAAAAACATGCCAAAGAGTCTCTCTCATTGTCGAATCGGATAGTCAAGACCTTGTGAATTACTTGAACAACACCACAATATCGCCGGTATCCGTCGGAGGATTAGTGGAGGATATTAAGGAGTTGCAAGATCTTTTCATTTGTAAATTTCTTATTTGTCTTTTTATTTATTTTAAAAAAAAATTTTATTTGTCCAAATGTGGCAACACTGCAGCTGAAAACCTAGCCTGAAAGGGGAAATTGCTCGGGTGCTATGCATTACATGTGTATCAACACGTTGTGTACAGCCAAGATCGAAACGAGGGTTGAGATTTCGATCTCGACTGTTCATTTGCAAAAGTTATTTTCTACACTTGTGCAAAATGAACGGTCGAGATCAAAATCTCGACCCTAGCTTTGATCTTAACCGTGTGCTGCGCTTTATAGCAGCACCCAAGCAAGATCCCTTAAAATGCCACGTCCATGTCAGATCAGACATGTTGGCCAAATTCCCATTCTTTTCTTTTTTTGGGCTTCGTGACCTTAGTCAAACCGATCCTTGTGTCTTTCCCATCCGTTGCAATGAAAGTTTAATTACAAAACAAATATATAAATAAATGCTTACTAAAAAACTAACAACGGTTTCTTTCAGTCAACATGATGAGACAACTAGGAGTTTTAGGTTTACAAAACCACCAAAGCCAGTGTTTCTCTACCTTCATCTTCCCCCTTGACATTGTTCCCTACAACCTTGCAATCCCGTCCCAGCACATATGCGCCTACCCCTCGTCCGTTCCAAAACTTCAACATCCACTTTGTTACTTTTTGCTTTAAAAACTTCACCGGAAGGGAAGAGGATGGTGATGATGGTGTCTTCGCTAGTGGTGGTAATGAAAGATGAAGAAAGCACCAGAGAGTTCTGGACTTTTGTTAATGATTGGGACAAAATAATGGTTTTAGTGTCTTTCAATTTTCCCCCAAAAGAGCAAAGAAGATAATTTCTTGCAAGGTATTGATAGAAAATGAGTGTAAGGGAGAACCTAAGGACTCGGGTATGGGAGGGTATTAAATAGGGGGTAGTTATGTCATTTTACTCTATTGACGGCAATATTATCATTTGTCTTGTGACTTAACATAATCTTGAATGAAAGTCTAATAGTGTGCAACTTGTAATTTAGCTAGTAAATGCCATGTAATTTAGGCCACTATAGTAAAGTACCAAGAATTTCACACCATTGTTATATGCAACATGCAAAAAACTCATAAATAAATTCTCCCTACAAAAGTAGGCATTGTTTTGTTCACTTAACAAGATTAGACAAAAACAGTTTTAGCAAAACCAGTGCTTCTCCTACTTTTATGTCATTTTACCCTTGAGATTGTCCCCAACAACTCGCAATCCCGTCCCCAAGACTTGTACAATTGAAGATGTAAATATCACTTACCTCCCCTCTTAGTTGACAAAATAGTTGGATGATGTCATTTACTCTCGGTGAAGATCCTCTCTACTCAGACAGGCTGTCCTCCCATCCTTGAATATTCACATAAGACCTGACAACCATATATGAGTATGATAGGATGACTTGCTAAAATAGAGAGAATCTAGACTTAGGTAACAAACACCTCCTTGTATTAATTGTTAAATATTATTTTAAAACTCAAATTATCCTTAACTAGAAAGATTTTTTATTTTTATTTTTTTGGGTACAAAGGGACTTTATTAAGATGGGGAATTGAGATATTAATATGCCTCAGCAAGAGTCAAACCAACAACATCTTCACTAAGAGGTGTTGGTTTCACCACTAGAACAGCTCTGCATTGACTAGAAAGATGTTTACTATAGACTCAAATTACTTCCAATTACCTAAGCAATTCACACACTAAAATCACTATCAAAGTTATGAAATTTACTTCAATGCATAAGTATATATGTATGCTATTGTCCAAATCACTCTAAGCATCCCTTACAATGTCCAGCGTCATTTATCAAAATTTGTATCATAAAGTATATACGAAATATGGATACTCAACTTGAATTTGAAAGAGACCTTTTTCCAAAGAGCATCCTCAATTCAATTAGGTGATTTATCCTCAATATATTTTTGAGGTAAGTAATGAGAATTTTACAGCGATGATCCGAGTCATTTTTCAGTAAGCTCCATCTTGTGGTGATTTGCTCGTGTTTTAACAGGGAAAAAGAACCTAATCACTAAGATTTTATTTGGTTGTATGAAAATTTAAAAATAACCATTATATCATGCAATTGCATAAGATAACTTCGATACTTATATTTACCAACGTAATTTTTAGCTAATGTGCTAAATCTAATGGGAACTGGATGTAAAATAAAATAAAAATCTACTAACAAATATGAAATGATATGAAGCAGTGGAGGCAGCAACATTTTGGATTTTTTTTTTTTTTTTTGGTAAGGGATTAGTGGTTGTTGAAGCATGTCAGAAATTCTTATGATGGCCAATCCATTGGGTGCACTGGGAAAGCCCTACCAAAAGTGATAAAAGACCCAAAGCTCATATAAACAAGGAAAGTCTGATGAATTCCTTTACAGCTCGGTTAAACATGGAGTCTTTTGGATTGAGTACAACCAATAATATCTAGTGTACTGGATATCTTTTTGTTCGGTAAAGGCACTGGAAATGATCAGCAACTTTTACTTCGTTCCACCTCTGTTTTCACAAAACCAAACAAAACTCACACTGGAAGTGGATAACGAATCGACCATGCAAAATACTTAATTTTGGCCGGAGAATGGAGGGATTAAAATGCTGTGTTATCCATGATTTATTGGGCTATTTGCTACTCAAGAGTCACACTAATGCTGTGTTCTCCATGATTTATTGAGCTATTTGCTACTCAGGGTCACACTATATGGGTAAAGTGAAAAATTAATGGAGGTCCTGTAACTGCAAACATTAAGTTTTAAGTTTGATGGACAACATAAAAATTAATGCCTGAGGCCTCCAGTGACACAAGTACACACAATAATCCACAACCACTGGTATGTTGACTCCCAGAAATGCAGCTTTAAACCGCTGTCAACAGAATAGCAACCATGCCCATTGAGGGAAATTATAATAAAACTGAGAAAGGGAGTCCAACCCAAGCACTGCCAAAGATCAGTACGGTCAAGAAAAATCCAGCACTCAGTGAAAAACTGAACAGACAAAATCAATACATTAAATTTTTTCACAAGTTTCAAACTACTGCCACAAGTTCTGTGCTGATAATTAGCCACTACTAAATCCAGGAATTATTTCTAGGATGCAAATCGAAGTTCATGTGAAGGCACATCAATGGAGACCACCATCAGAATTCTTCATGCTCCCCAAATGAAATTCGATATGAGTTTCCACACATTCTCCTTTTGATGCCCACCCAACCTCACACCCAAAAAAGAAAAATCTACTATTCACATCTTCTCTTTTGATAGTGAAATGCTGACATATTTACAACTTAATAGCACTTCCATCTACCCCTGTTAACAAGTTAAACTCAACATCTTCACCAAATTTAAGGTCAACTCCTTCCCAACACCCTCTTCAGATCAGATTTTTGCTCTGCACTGAGCCTTGATGGGAACTTGACCTCAAAATTTATTCTGAGATTGCCCTTCTTGCCAGGATCTTTTGAGATCGGCATTCCTTCATTTTCTATCACCATCTCAGACCCTGGTTTGACAATGTCTTTCAATGTTATTGTAAGAAGCCTCCCATCCAGCGTCGTCAGGTTCAAAGTCTTCCCTGCGAGTGCATCCAAAAGTGATATCTTTTGGTTGACCACAAGATCATTCCCATCTCTCTTGTACATTGCATGGGGTTTCTCATCAACCAAGAAAATTACATCTCCTGCAATGGTGCCTGGATCCTGGTTACCCTTATTAGGAAAAGTTATTTTTGTTCCCTTCTTCCACCCAGGTTTAACATCAATGATCAAGATCTCCTCCACAGTCATTGGCTTACTGTAAACAATGTAATGGTGCATCAAGCCAAAGGAAAAATAATCCTGGTTGGACAAAATGCAGACAGGTATAATTGATAAAGCCTAACAACACAAAAAGCAGATGTTATCAATAAAGGTTTGAAAATCATTTCAAGCAGTGTCTACAACAAGCTCTTCCAATTTCATTGAATAACTATTTCCAAACATCAATTGTCTGTTATATACTTGGTTTAAGAGTACCCATTGCAACTAGCCCCAAGCCCATAGTAGGATTGGAAATAACATCCATGTAAACATTGCAACCGGACTATCTAATTTTTTTGGCAAGACTCTCTGTTGAACCCCTACAACCAATTTACCAACAACTAGTTTAATTACTGTGTCGCTGAGATGACCGACAAAATATTTGGGGAACCATGAAAACCGAAAAACATACTACTAATCCTTTCTCTACTCTACTTTTCAATTTTTCCTCTAGTTCTTTTAGTGGATATTTTTCCTCACAGTCCAGCACAAACCTTTTTCAAAAACCACAACCTTCCAAAAGTTCCGTTCTAGCTTAAAATAGTCCCCAGGTATTGTTAAAAAAAGAGATAAAGTTGCATAAGGATTAAGAAGTGTGTCAATATTATAGTGAACTCAAAGTTGTTCCCCCCACAACAAAAAAATAAAAACAAAGTGGATATATCTTAATCAATGACACAATTGACACTCACAAGGGACAGATCCCAGCTAGACAAATGTCAGTTACCAATCCAACGAAGCATAGAATGGCCTTTCTTCATCCTACATGTATTTAACTTAATTCCATAATTTGTTCTCCATGCATTCCACAAAAGAAGTATGTTAACTCTCAAGAATTGAAGTTGAAACCCTATTTTCTATTTAATAGTGAAGAATTCCCTAAACAAAGATGATTGACTTAACCTATACATATAGTCCATGAACATTGGGTCCTTGTCACAGATTCCAAGTAACCAACATTGACTTGCAACCAGCAGTAGCCAAAATAGGCCACCCATTATCATCTCAAACCTAAAAATGAGAAGGCTTCTATTAATAAAATACTCAAATAATGCCAACTATCATGGCAAATTTGATATCCACCAAAAGCAAAAACTAGAACAGTCCGGATGTCTTTCTCCAATGACAAAGAAAACAAAATAGTCTTTAATATCAAGCACTAGCACATTACATAATGATTTCTTATGAGTTTTTACCTGTTCCACTATTTCAAAACTGAAGATCAGTAAATCACCCAAAAAAAGAAAAAACTGAAGATCAGTCAAGTTAAGGACTGTTAGATCAACAAATCTCAGTTTTAATACTCACAACCCTAAGTTGACTACAGTAATAACAGGCAAAGATAAATGAAAGTAAACACCTGCCCCTAGCCAATGAAAATAGAACAATATCTCAAAGAAGGCCTAGTTCCAGAATAATCTAACAGAGACCAGGACACATATAGGATATGGCCTGCAGCTGTTCCATTTATTCCTGAGACTGCACTAACAAACGAAATCATCTTGACAATCTAGCAAGGACCTGATAGAATTTCAAAGTATTGAACAATTAAATGAAGAAAAAAATGACAAAAGGCCAGGAAAAATGCTTCAATGCCAATTTTCTAAAGAAACCTTTCCTCAGCCATTAATCTCACTCTATTGTCAACTGAATCCCTCCTAACAAATTTTAGATAGTAGATGCATTTATACTGCATATTGGACAGTGGCATGAACACCAGATTTTTCACATTTTCAACATTTTCAACATTTCAGTCAAAATGTGGTATATTTTGGCAGTGCATGTTTCATCTGACCATTTCAGTGTTAATACACATTTGGCCCAAACTTCAGGGATACTCTAATCAAGTATTCGTAAACATTTTGGAACTTTTAGAATCATTCTCATAATTATATGTTAAAAAATAATAACAATAATAACCTAGAACAGTGGCATGGTTTTAGACCCTGGATTGCTAGTGTACACCATATCTTGCTGTATAAAAAACTGAAATATTCATTAGGAATGAATAAAAATAATTTAATAGTACAGACAAAATTTTTGAGTGGGGGAAGTTTCAACCAAAATTCCAAAACTTTCATTTTCATCTCATGTCAAACCAAAAGAAATTCTGATCATTTCAACTGAACTTTTTAAATAAGATTTGTCCCAGTCCAGTTCTAAAAGAGTACCCACTTCTAACTCTTCATTGATTTTTATATCAGAATAAAAATTTGACTAGTATGAATCATGCCTCCCCAACTTATTCCTTTTATTTGCTTCCTCCTTTTTTTTTTTTTTTGGATGAATGAAATAACCATCAACCAAAACCCCAAAATATGGGGAAGAGAATGTTACAGAGGGAGACAGGCAAGAGAGAAGGCGGAGGTGTTATGATCCTCCTTAAGGGAAGGGCCTATGGTAAGGCTTATATGTCATGGTGGGAAATAGGCCATGGCTAGTGGAGGTTAGTATGGTCATTACAATAAGGGTCCTAGCATATAAGTACATTAGGGTATGGCAAGGAAAGGCAATGAAGAATATTGTTTCCCCGATTTCCTATTTCTCTGGACTTCATCTTTTTCCCCAATCCCCTTCTTCTACTTGCAGTTCTCTCCCCCTCTGAATTTCCTCTGCTCTAAGCTTCAAGATACGGGTTCAGGGGAAAAGAATTACAATCTACTACTCAGCACTAAAGAAGAGCGAATACCCCGGAGACAACAATAGTTCATTTCCTCCTTAATTTGGCAGCTTTTGCCATCAAAATATAGAGAGAAAAAATTCTGGCAAGCAGCATGGTAGGCAGCAACACCACCTCCATAGATGCAGAAAGCCCCACCCCATGTTTATGCACCTACTCACAATGACAGGGCACATGCTGCCAGGCAGAAAACACAATTCATTAGTATAATAAAGATTGGCCTAAACTTTGTAGGCAAAGCAACAACACCCTCCTTCCAAATGCATGTCTCTGCTTAATATGGACAATATATTAATGCTTGGATATCCATGGTAAGATAGCACTGAATGCCACATTGAAGCATAATAAGACTAAAAAGACCATTAGCAAAAGCTATTCACCAGAATCAAGATTATCAGATGCATTAATGTTTTGATCCTGCTCTTAAGTAGCTGGTTTTGGCGAAGAGTATTGCAACCTTCAAACAAAAAATCATTTATTAAAGACAGAATCTTCATTTTCATCCAGAGCAAATAGCCAGGCTACACAGAAATCGAGATAAAATCCCAATGAAAATTTTGAAATAAAACTTCCTTGCTGTGATGAAGCAAATTAACAAAACAAAACAACACAACACAACTCAACAAGCCTTGTCCCAACTAAATGGGGTCGCCTACATGGAATCTTGCCTTTCAATCAGCTCTCTTTGAGATCATGCTAAATACAAGGTCTATGTTATGCCATGCATATCATTTTTCAGCACTTCTCTTAAGATTGTCTTAGCTCTGCCCTTAGCTATTATAGTTCCTTCCATCTGAATTATATCACTTCAAACTGCTCATCTTATGTGATAAATTAACATCATGCAGTAATCGGAAGTAAAACAAATAAACCGCAACCAAATCATAAGAAAAATTGACTGAATAGTCAAGCCAGCAGAACCACAATCAGCAGTTCTACCGGTTATCATGAATTCACACTTCATGGAGCTACGTCGCCATGTTATAAATGGAACTATATCAATAACTGTAATTCTTCTTCGAATCAGCAAAGAGATTGGTGTAAAAATAAAATTATCTAAGATGCAACATTGAATTAAAAATCCTCGAAATATCCTTCCGAACAATTCATAGTTGTGGGAAAAAAATATGAAGTGAAGAAATCAATAATCAATAAGGGAATAAAGTAAGAGGCAACAAGTTACCCGTAAGTATCAGGAACGATCCTGGAGATCTTCACTTTCTTTTTGGCACCAGAGTAAAGTTCCTCCAGGGTAAAACCCATATTCCTTTCGACAGGTGGAATCTTGCGGGGCGGTTGGCCGGCAGCATCCGCATAAGGATTCCTGCTAAAACCCTCACCAGTTCGACCACGACGGCGGCTACCACCATCAGAACTACCGAATAACTCCTCAAAGATATCTTCCGGATCACGAGGGTGGAAGCGAAAATTAGTAGCACCACCAGAAGAAGGAGGAGGAGGAACATTGCCAGATTTAAGGCCTTCCTCACCATATGCATCGTAGATCTGCCGTTTCTGAGGGTCACTAAGTACATCATAAGCCTCAGAAAGCTGCTTGAATTTGGCTTCTGCTTCTGACTTCTTGATGTCTGGATTCTTGTCCGGATGCCATCGCATAGCCAATCTCTTGTAAGACTTCTTCACATCTTCCTCTGTAGCATTCCTGTTCACCTTCAAGATATTGTAGTAATCCACCCCCATTTTACAAACTCCGAACAGTCAAAATCTTCTTTGAAACTCAAAATTCAAGTAGCAGAAGAAAGATTCGATGCGATCAAGCTTTTTAAGATCGAAAATCGCTATGAAACTTTGTCATCGACAGGAACGAAGACTCGAGAAATTTCCGGAATGGACGATTTAGTATCGAAACCCTCCCTCTCTTCTGTCTCCACCTTCAGCTGCGGGTCGGCCGGTTGTGAAATGTGAACTACGCCTTCCTCGCGCAGTGGTCACTTTTACGCTACACGATTAGAGTACGCACTGGTGCGTATCTTAACCACTAAGAACGTGCAACCTTGTAAGTTGTAAGTTATGGGGGGGAGAGAGAGGCGAAAGTCGTTATTAATTTAATGGGACGTGACGTGTGAGTCTACCACGAAATAGAGTACTGATTAGAATTCTTTTGTCACCGGCAAAGACACGCAAAGATGCTGTTTGGCATTTCACGATTGGCTCTTTGTGTTTTCAAGAGGATTTGGTCTTAATTAAGAATTATTATTATATGTTTAAGAGAAATCTTGAGTGGGTTATTAGATATGATTAATTAATACTGCAACCAAAAAATAAATACTGATTTGATATTAAGCATTATAAAGTAAGTGATTATATTTATATATATTTTTTATTTTTAATTGTTCCATGCACGGAATGTGATGATAATATTTGAACTACCTTCCCAATTCAGTTTTAAAGGAGATTTTCAGGTGAGGATTTGGTAGGACTTGGTTTCATACATTCACATGGGGAAGAGATTTGCCAACCAGTCAAATAGGATATGGATTCTCCTATCAAAAAGTGAAGATAGGGTGTGGATTTTGTTTCCCCTTTTGGGTGAAAGAACTAGAGTTCAATCACTAGTGTTGAAGGAATTTTAGGGTTGTTAACGGCAAGCCTTGAACCCTAGGATATGGATTCTCCTATCAAAAAATGAAAATAGGGTAATGGATTTTGTTTTCCCTTTTGGGTGAAAGAACAAGAGTTCAATCACTAGTGTGGAAGGAATTCTAAGGTTGTTAATGGGCGGGTTGTGCTAGGCCAGCCTTGAACCCTAACCTAACTTTATAGATTGAAATTAAAACCCAAGACCAACCAAATCCTGTCAAGGTTTTAAAATTTCTAACTTGAACCTAATCCTAGGATATGGATTCTCCTATCAAAAAATGAAAATAGGGTTTGGATTTTGTTTCCCCTTTTGGCTGAAAGAATTAGAGTTCAATCACTAGTGTCGGACGAATTTTAGGGTTGTTAACGGGTCAGGTTGTGTTGGACCAGCCTTGAACCCTAACCTAACTTTATAGACTGAAATTAAAACCAAGACCAACCCAATCCTGTTAGGGTTTTAAAATTTCTAATTCGAACCTAGGGTCTAATCCAACTTGGCCCCGCCCACCTTGATTAATTCTGACAAAGTCAAATAGGGCTTGATTAACCCTAGTAGGATTAGTGTTGGCCCAATTCTACCATCACTTGACTCTAATTTTTAGGAAACAAAATAAATAATTTGATATTCAATGGAATCGAACTCAACGTTTGATGAGAAGTAGTGATCTTACCACCCAACCAACCTGCCATTGACATAATTTTTTTCTTTTCAGTTTGATTTAATCAAATTAAACTAATATAGGGTCCGGTTGGCTTGGACCAAGATGCAACCCCTGTCCCGACCCTATCAGGATTGATAATTTTTATAACCCAAGCCCATCCGAGTTGGAAAAATGGGTTAAGACCGGGTCGAGCACAGGACAGGCCAAACCAGGCCGGATGAATAAAGATTGAAAAATCTTGACTTGAAATTAGACACATAATAAGAATTCAAAGATATGGATTGACAATTTTCATTTCTAGAGATCAAAGTCATCAAACTAGAGGAATTCTTTTCTTTTATGCCAATGTTTTCTATTTAAGTAGATACCAATTCTCTCTTTTTCGTGACGAAGAGAGAAAATCCTTTTTTTACTTTTCCCGATAAAATTGGATGCTTGATTAGTGAGAGCGATTTTTCTTTTGGACCTTGGACCTTGTAAAATGAGGGTTGGAATGACTTTTTTTTTTTTTTTTTTTTTTCTTAAAAAGTTAAAGACTTCATTTGTAACCTAAGAAAATACAGACACACAAAAGAAAGAAAAAATACAAAAGATAGATGAATGAAAACACAAGATTCGGTTCAAACCAAAGAGCAGAAATTGATCAAACTGTCATACATGTAATGGACAGGGTCATCCAAACTAAGGAATGGGTCAAACCCAATAAACCCTTAGAACAAGAGTTATAACAATCACAACAACAATTAAGCACAGTGGATATGATATACGTATCATCTATTACCAATGCCCACAGAGGGGTAGACACACCACAAAGGGGGAAACGTACACGTCAGAAGGGCGGAGATAAAACACGCCACAAAGGCAGAGACCTAACACACCACAAGGGTGGAAATTCGGTTGTTGCGGTGGTAGTGCCGGTATTGTGGAGAAGGTTCTAAATTGTCATCCGTCGCTACCGTAGATGCAGAGACCAGCAACAATAGGAGACTACCTGCAAAGCTCGCCGCAGCAAAACTTGCACTTCCAAATCCGGAGTTTTTCCAAGTGATGCACCAAGGCTCGCTTCAACCTGAATTTTTTTTTATCCTTTTTTCTTCTAACTGAAAATTTTCTAAAAGCAAAGAGAAAATGATGGAGACAAGAGAAATGGGAGATGAAGAGAAAAACCTCGTTCAAGACTTAAAGTGATATAACTACGCAAGACAATAACCTAATACAAATAAATTGTAACAGTTTAAGAATAAGGTTGCGTACATAAAATTGTCATATCTTCTTAATAATTTGGTGTAGTAAGTCCTAGTATATAGATTAAAATCTAACATCACCTCAGAATTAATTATTTATATTTTTACCATCAAACGGTAATGACTAGCACTTCTTAATGAAGAGATCATAGTTTCAATATTACATATAGTATATATAATAGTCTCCAACACCTCCAATGCAAAATTGGTAGAATGGTAAGATTTCATACTTTTCAATTGAGAGGTCATAGGTTTGACCCTTACGGACAACAAAGTTCTCCCACTAAGGATATAATTGAGGTGTGCCCAAGCTGGGTCAATAGCTTGAATTTCAGTAACTTACACCCTATAAGGATGCTCACCTTATCACCATAGTCAAGAGTCAAGACCTTTAAAATTATCATATCAATTGCAATTGATATTCATAATCATCTCACAACACATTGTGAACAATATCACAAAGAGCATCATAATCAAAGACTCAAAGTCATGAAGAAACTCCTTTAGTGAAGGATGTCTCATTACCATCTTTCACTCATGAATGATGAATCTCACACGCTAACAAAGCAATTATAAAAACTAATTTTGAAACTTAATTTAAAATAGATTTTAATAAAATTCTAAACAGTTGTTAGTGAAAGGTCAGAGTAAATATAAGCCCGTCGATGTGGATTTTCAGGTTCCAAAATATCAAGAATGGACGAATAACCCATCATTCTCTCCTCTTTTCCATCAATACGAAAGTAACATAATTTGAAATATCGCTCTCATAGCCCATAACCTGTTCGAAAAATTGCTTCTACCAGTTGAAGAAAGTCAAGAAAGGAACTGCTCGGTATCCTTGAGTTATCATTAAAATTGCCGACATGGATTATACAAGACCAATGAGCCTTATATATCTTGTGATCCACAATGATTTACATGGATATTGCCTTCACTGCAGAGAAAGTGTGGAGGGAGGGTTGTGCTTCAGTGCTGCGCATTAAATGCGCAGCACGGTGAAGCCAATGATCAAGATCAAAATCTCGACCGCTTCAGTGCTGCGCATTAACGGTGAAGCCAATGATCAAGATCAAAATCTCGGTCGAGATTTCGATCTCGACCGTTCGCCGCATTAAATGCGCATTAACAAGTCACAGCGGTGGAGGGATAGAGACTTAATTTTCAAAGCCTCCTTGTTCTTCTCACCTCAATGTTAGAGGCTGCCACAATCCAGGTTTGATACACAAGGGAAGCACATACACTGCTCAGTCAGTTTCAGCATGGATAGGAGGTTCCTCTCACAGGAAACATTTCTCATTCAGACTACCTAATCATCCATGTTTCTTGAACTAAAAACAATGTAAGACTCATTTTCACCAAATTTGATTACAAACAAGATTTTCCATACAATAACCGTACTGATTTCAAGCTGGCAACAATACTTTACATTGTTCGGGTAAAAGCTGGAGAAGGGAAAATTTCACAGGGAATTCTATTCATATTGAACTCAATAGCCTATTTAGCTGGCACATTCAAGTTGGAACTTGGAACAGGGCAGAGGATTTAACTTGCTAATTCTCCATACCTATATAGCTTCAAGTGGTTCAGAATGCCAAGAAAAAGGTGTTCAATTAGAAAAACACATGAAGAAAATACTACAGCAAATCAACACTGGGAGATTTACAAATTTGACAGAAATTCTAAAAGAAAAAAAGAATTATTATGATACCCATTCATCCTTCAACAACACCAAACTCCAGCCACAGTTCAAAGTCTCGCAAGATTTGCTTCCACGGAGCCAAAAAGCAACCCAAAGACCTGTAACATGGCTTCACTAATTGAACCAGCCAAGACTCTGGATTATATTTTCTTCCTCAACCATACTTTTCGTGTGCTAAATGTTCTGAAAATTCACACTGCTTTGGTTTAGCTTTAGGCGAATTAGAACTTTTATGCATCACATAGGACCTAGCTGGCATCTCCCTTGGCTTCAATGGCCGTACTTTGACTATCTGCAGCATTACCCATTATCAAAGAACCATCTTTCATCAGGTTAATGCTCAAACTCTTGAACCTTTCTCTTGAGTATTGTCGCGATGCCTTTCTCCAATCAGTACCAGTTTTCATCATTGCAACAAATTCCTCATAACTGATTTTCCCATCCTGATTTTTTTTTAAGAACATTAAAACAGTTCAGATTTCTGTGACAACAGATATAGCAGCATTGAAAAGCAAAGGGGCAGAGGGATGACAGAAACTAAAACCTTGTCAGCATCAACTTCACGTATGATATCATTGAGTACTTCAGCATCGATTTCTCCAGAATCATCTTTCAAGCCTTCCCTTAACTCATCCATCTCAATATAACCACTCCCATCCCTATCAAAGAACACAAATGCTCTACGGAAATGTTCATCATTCTCCATCTTCTGCAAGTGGATTGTGACCGTAACAAATTCTCCATAGTCTAATGTACCATTCCCATCAACATCAGCCTGAATGTAAATTTTGGAATAATATCCATCAATCATTAAATTGAAGATTATACAAAAAAAGAAGTAAATAAATAAACAAAGTCAAACATGAACCTTTCAATGCAGTAAATTTTATTTTAGTGATATTTAACAAAATCCAATAACGAAGGAACTTATTCAGCAAATAATCTGTGGACATAAGTAGAATGCAGGATCCATGTAAAAGGGATTGGCTGGGTTATTGGTGCCTGGCTGCCAACCTGAGCCACCAAACCTTTTCCTTTATCTGGGCTTATGACTAGTTAGCAAACACTGAAAGATATTTTTCATACACAACGCAATATAGCTTGCATTTTACATGAAGCAGAAATAATAAGTCAGAATCTTCACCTTAATAGACTCAAAAGAAAAAGGGTAACGAAAAGTTTATGTGAACGATATCAAGACCCAAAAAGATAGATTCAACCCATCCCAATAAATCTACAAACTCTCTCTTTCTCTGCTCTCAACAATATGTTCTCTTGGATAATTTTAATTTCTTCATTTTTAATTGAGTTAAACCTAACTTCTTTTTAGTATTTTCTACAGAATACTGCTTCATAGTTTCTATTTGTTCCTGAAATGGAGCTTTTCCTCATTTCACACTTCAGTTCTTCAGTAATTTCCCTAAGAATGTAAGCTGCAATTGATTTCCTGTCTTGCTTATTTATGTTATGTGTTGTCTTCCTTGACTTCTCCTCATAACACCTATTTCCTCATCATTATTTTCAATTTGGAACTACTTGTAGAGTTGTAGGATAGGATTCTCTGATACCAATGTTCAATTGCAACACTAAATATATTATTTGAATATTTTCCAAGTCTCCAATTCCAGATTATCTATCACATCAAAACTTTACGTAGAACATTCCCATCCTTTAAATATTTAAGTAGATTGAAAAACATAATTCAAATTGGAATCTAGACTAATCCATCATGTAAATTTGTATGACTTTAAATATTTTTTCTTTGAATCTCTCATGGTAATTAATGACAACTTCCAACTAATCATAGTTTACAAATTATCACCCTCTAGCTCATAAAAAATTTGTTGGGATAGGCAGGAATGGTTTTTCTTCCATCTGTGACTCCTTACCCTATGAATTATGTCTTTTTTTCTCCTCAGGTGAGACTACAAGTGATATTTTCATATATAGCTTGTTTTGGTTTAGGGTTTACAAATGAGAAAATTGTTGGTGACTCCCTACACCCTCATCCCAAAAAAGGAGAAAACTCACAAGAAGGGGGAAAAGAGAAGCATGGCAAAATAGAGATGAAGTGTGAATAGAAGTGTTGCAATATGGCGTAATGAAACAAATTAAAATAAATTCAGTGACACATACAGAACAAGACTGAGGGAGAGAAAAGGGGAGTGGCCTAACCACAGAACACAGTGTTCTTTGGAGAAATAATGTGACATTAAAATCCAAAGTGTTTATCCTAGCAATAGACTGTTCAGACCAACAGGCAACCTACTGTGAGGACAAGTAGCCTGATGTCCCCATCTGATAAGGAAACATTGGTCTAGCAGTTTCTCCATGTCAATGAACGTTATCAAGAGTTGGATCTAGAAAACATGAACTTACATGCAAAAATGTGACAAAGATCAAGAAGAGTACAAAATGCAAAACAAGGCCAAATAGCGACGCTGGATTCAACTTCTCTGCAGCTCCTTAAAAGACAGAATAAACTTACCACTTCCATCAGCAGTTTCATCTCCGGTTCAGCCAATTGAGAACCAACCTTCTGCAAGCCAGCCTTCAGTTCCTCATATGTAATTTTCCCATTGTTATCAGTGTCCATCAATTTAAACATGTCTCTTATGACTTCCACTTCCTCAACAGACAAGTGTTCCGCAATCACCTAAAATATTGATAGCCCAAATTAAAACCATAAACATAGCATAAATGTCAGATATACGAAAATTCCCATGGGGTGGATAGAATGGGCTGGAGATTTACAACAAAAATCCCATGTAAAGGAAATTGGATTGAACAAGGTCAATCTCAGCATAAAAGGCCATCTAACTAAAACCTGTAATATTGTAGTTATTCGATGCCATGGTTCAGGAAGAGGGAACTTCAAAACAGCATATCAAGTGTGTTTCAGCTCATGATATTTAAAACCAGACAATCTTTTTGGTCCATGGAGGGCACAAGCTCTCTGAACCAAGCCATTTGCAAATTATGGTGGCCCAGACCCCAGTGTGGTAAAAATGAGAAAAGAAGGAAAAGTGCTTTTTCTTTTTCCTTTTCTCCTTTTTTTTTTTTTTTTTTTTTTTTTTGGGGGGGGGGGGCTCCAATTATTACTGGAGTTAGATACCAACCCGCATAGCTTTCTTTTTGAACCGATTCATAACAGAGAACTGCCTCAGCCTTGTCCTCACAATATCTCCAAGTGGAACATTTGGAGCTTTCTTCGCATTTTGTAGCCAGGAATGATCTGCAAAAATAATAATAATACTAGTAATTGGACTAGGGTTGGAAAAAGACAAATCGATATTACAGAAAAAAGGTTTCAAAATATTGCACGCATGGGTGTGGTTGCTAAGATGAATCCATTTTCTTAAACAGCTAGAATTGTATCAGAATGATATAAAAATTAAAACAGTAGGGAAAATTTATCACTATTTCCTGTATTTCTTCAACAATTATAGTTTGACATGCCTAGTGTGCATATGATATACCTGCTTTGGGAGCCAAATAAATAACCTGAAATTCTTATCTAGAGATAATAATGAGCATTGATTTGATGAATGTTCAGCTTTAAGGAAAAAAGAAATAATGAAGAAGACGGAGCACAAATCCTCCAAGTTACAAGGAGCTCAAACCTCAAGCCCAGTTAAGGTCAGTAACTATGACTACCTACATAACAAGGCTCCAAGCCAATGGATTAGAAAAGTAGGATGTTTTGCATCTTAAATTACTGCAGTAAGTCAGAACTCAGCCCATAAACCTTTTCCAGAACAGTTAGTCATTAGATATTTAATGATGGAAAGCACTATAAAATGTCATTCATTTGTGGAGCTGGTGGTCATGAAAACAAAAGATGAGAAACAACTCATGTAGTAAGGAATTTTGTTTCTAACTAAGAACCAAAATTGAGACAATTTCTTAGGCAAAACAACAACACACTATGATGCCAAGTTTAAAGAAATCACAGGCAGTGATTACAAATTTAAGTATGTTAGGAAAGAAACTAAAAACACCCTGATGTTCACTAGCAAAGTTCAGGGTATACTATTTAAGTAGTTGTTCCAAGTATTGCCTACCAAGAGAGCATATGACAAAAAGGGTACTGGTCAAGATACAATAGTTCATGGGCATATTTTGCTGACCAGAAATCATTTGCACAGTAGTGCTAAACATAAGCTGAAGGACATCAATAACCCAGCCCATCCCAAACTAAATGTGGTTGGCTACATAGATCCTTGCCCTCCAATCGGCTCTTTTTTGAGGTTACACTTGGTACAAGGCCTAAGTTATGCATGTTTTCCCCAGTGGGCTTGAGACAAGACAAATAAGATCACTTCTACTCATTCTCCATCAAGTCTAGCCCTCCCAATCAATTGAGAAGGCCAACCAATTTAATGCGGTTTTTCAATAAAAGGGACCCGCTCAAGGAATTGGGTTCATAACTTCTCAACCCTTAAGGAGAGCTTGGTGCATTATATGCTATCAATACCAGAGCTGCAAAATAAATGAACAGAGAGCAGCAACATGACAATATCCAGCAACCGGATTGAATAACTCAAAAACTGCAAAAGATGCTTACCCAAAACCTGTTGAGCAGTCAACCGTTTCTTTGGGTCTGGTTCCAGCATCTGCCTAACAAGACTCTTAGCACTATCAGAAACCCTAGGCCATGGATCCCTCTTGAAATCAATCACCCCCCGCAGAATTGCCTGCGCAACCCCCTGCTCAGTCTCTGCAATAAACAGTAAACAATAAAATCAACAAGATAAGAAGAAGGAACCCCTTAAAAATAAAAAATAAAAAATAAAAGTGAAAACGAATTCATTGAAAGAATTATACTATTCTTAACATAAATTAAACTAGCAAACCTGCCCAAAATGGAGGAACCCCACACAACAAAATATACAAAATCACACCAGCACTCCATATATCAATCTCCGGCCCATAATTCCGCTTCAACACCTCGGGTGCCATATAATATGGACTTCCCACAATCTCCGAGAACTTTTCCCCTGCTCAGAAACCCAGCATATAAGTTAAGAAAACGAGCAAAATCAAATGAAATCAGCAAACAAGCAGATTTGGGTAGATAGCACACACACCAGGGCGGAAGAAAACAGAGAGCCCAAAATCAATGGCTTTAAGAGGCGCATGCTCCTTCTTGTTAGCATAGAGGAAATTCTCAGGTTTAAGGTCTCTATGCATCACTCCATGCGCATGGCACATCCTAACAACTTCAGCAACCGTTCTGGCCACATTCGCGGCTGCACGCTCACTGTAATGTCCCCTAGCAACGATCCGATCAAAGAGCTCACCACCTTCACAAAGCTCCATGACGAGATGAACAGCTTCATTATCTTCATAAGTAGCTTTTAGCTTAACGATGTTCGGGTGGTCAGGAAGGCTAGACATGATAGCAACCTCTCGGCGAACATCTTCGATGTCTACGGCTGTTCTGAGCTTCCTCTTGGATATAGATTTGCAGGCTAAAGCTTCTTTAGTTTCTCTATCAGTACACAAGTAAGTAATACCAAACTCACCTCGACCCAGTTCACGACCCAGTATATACTTATCTGTGATTCGTGTTCTATGACACACAACATCCTTAAGGACTCGAATCGGCCCCGGAGGTCTTGGGTCTTGAGAAAAAGGGTTAGGTTTCTCTTTCTTTTCTCTCTTCTTTCTTCGTTTTTTCTTCGTCGATGTGTTCCGGTTTTTTTCTGAGTTCACAACTCCCAAGCAAGCGTAACAGTTCCCCATATTGAGAGCTCAAGAAGTGAAACCCAGAAAGCTTAATGATCTAAAGATCTCAGCTCTAGTGGGTTTCTCTTGTTTTCGGAGTTGGGGTTCTCGCCGGACATGGGTGGCAGAAGCCAGTCTCCGGCAAAGTGAGCAGAGGACAAGGCGGGTTGAGCAAGTAAAGAGACTTGTTTTAAAAAAAGTCTTTGAAAGAAAGCGAAATTCTAAATGATGGATAGAATCGATGATTTCTTTATGTTTTATTAGGTATGATTCGGTTACTTACTAGTTACCCCAAATATATGTTTTTAAGTTATTAAAAATCATTTTATTCTATTTTGTGAATTTACAGAAATATCCTCATACTAATGGTCCTTCATTTAGCCCAAAATTGAATAATATGTAAAGACCAAGTAACAACATCCCATTCCATGGCATTCTTTTATCAATAATTTTGAAACTTTTTTTTTTTTCATTAGTAGGAGGGTTGGTGTGTCAAATTCGGAATCCGCACTAAAAAGCCTTAAGCTGCATTTGTTTGCAAAGTTGCGGTGGGAAAAAAAAAAATGTAGGTCCCATATGTAGTAGGGTGATGGAAAAGGAAATGAAATGAATGAATTTTGTGAAAAAATGTTAATTATAAGTTTTACTTTTTATTTTTTCACACTTTTTCACAAAGTTTTAAACCTTTTGTAAAGTTTTGAAAAGTCTTGCACTGGGAAAATTGGTTTGCTATACATTTTAAATAAACTTGTCTCTAACTTTTTTATTCCAAACAACCAAATAAACTACACTTCTAGGATTTAAAGAAAAAATATAAAAAATTTAATTTTTTAAAAAAAAAATGCACCCATTTTTTCCCATCCCACCTTTATTCCAGCAAACAAACGTAGTTTTAGATAAACTTTTCTTACATTAATTCTATAATCTTATATTGGTTTCAATTCTCACCAAAAAATAAAAATGGTTTCAACTTAGATATAAACTCTAAGCTGAGCTGGTTATGGTGTTTGCTTCTTTTGGTTTTTGGGTGTGGTTTTGATTTTATTCTAAGGTCTGTACTAATATCATAAGACTTTATTTTACATAGATTGTATAATCTTTATTGGTTTCAATTTGCTTTGAGTTTTGAGCTGAGCCAGGTAATTCCAGTGTCTAGGTCTTTATTATGATTTTAAACTTTTTTTTTTTGTCTGATGTTCATTCGGGTCAGCTTGCGTGCACCTCGATTACATTCTTAAGAAGGACTTTTGTCATCCGCAATAGTCAAACCAACTTGCGTGCACCTCGATTACCAATTTATCATATTGGGTCCCACTTCTAACACCCTTATTGGCTTTCTTTTTTTTTTTGGTTTTTAGGGGAAGGGGAGGGGTGGTGAAACATTTTTTTTTACATTGGCTGAATTGTCCAATAACTAATAATGCTTTCCAATGTCAATAGAAATTAACTAATTCAATCGATTGCTTAAATCATTCCTAGGTAGGTGTGATGGACATTCAACTAAGATGGTGAAAAAACACTTTCTTCTTAATTTTATATATTTTCAGTGGTCTATAATTTTTTTGTGGTCAATATACTTTTTTCTTAATCAAGCCTCATGATTCATGAATGCCTTGACTCCATCTTCTCCCATTCTTTTATTTTTTAGAAATGAATCCCCCTCTCAAGTTTCAAATGTATCTAGAAGTCATACCAATACTTCTACAGCACATAATATTCTTCTCTAAAGTCTTCGAAAATGACCTCAGCAATAAATATATTACAAAATATCTACTCCTAAAAATTATAATTTTTCAAAAATTTCATTTTATCCAAATTTTAAGGCAAAAATTAATGTAGCATCATAAATACGATTGACAATAGCATATATAATATGTGATAGAGATGAAAGGTTAGTTAAAAAGATGGATTTTATCAACTGGATTGGTCCAAGTGGTAAGCAGCTTGGTCTGCTTAAGTTCCGTTTAAGCAAAGTTTCGGTATCAAAACCTTATGGATGCGAAAAATTCCGTTAGTAGACCACCCATCACAGCCAGGTGTGTGACCCGGGTCGAACACTGAATTAGTCAGGATAAAGCCTTGAAAACTGGAGTTGGTAAACAAAAAAAAATAAAAAGACGAATTTTATTTATATTATGTGCTTAATATTTACCCCTAGATGTGATCATATGTGAAACCCATACTTTTTTTTTTTTTTTTTGGTAAGAGTGAAACCCATACTTACATGCGAAACAAGAAAACCCTTCTCCATTTATGATTAATTAAGTTTTTTATACCAATAATCATAATTTTTTTTTATGCTATATTCCTATGTGAAGTCCAAATGAACTTGGGCTACCTTCGCATTCTTAACACTCATAAAAAAAATGGTAGGTGAAGATATTCTTCGGTCACCAGACAATATATACTCATCGTGTGTTACAATTTTCTTACCAAAAAGGTCATGCATTTGAAATAAATGGAATCTCTTCACCAATAACAACATGCAATTATAATTAGACTCTAAGTTTATTAGAATAAGAAAAATCTCATGGCCTATTGTTCATGTCCAAAAATACCCTTGTTCAATTCAATGAAGGACTAAGTAAGATGGATCAAGAGATTCTCCCTTCACCATGGATATAAAAAAGAAGTTAAATCCTTTCTTTCATTATAATATATTAATTTTCTTTAGTATGAAACAAGATTAATACTTTCCCCCACCCTTAAAGGACCTTTTTTTTTTCTTTCCGTAAATGCCCCTATAAAGTAGAAGCTTGAAATTGATTATGTCTTGGAATGAATTAACCTAAGTCTAATTGATATCATATTGTCAAACTATGATGATGATATAAGCATAAACAGGAGTCAATATCTTATCTTACAAGTTGAATGATAGATGATGAGTTCATGAATTAGTATAGTGCTACCATTGAAGGGTTGATCAGTCATTAGTGATCAATGTCTCTTAGTGAAGATGTCATAAGTTTGACCCTACCTATAGCATATGTAATAGTCCCCATCAACTCCAAAGAAAATAAAATAGTGATGGTGTTTATATCTTCCATCAATTGAAAATGTTTGCTTAAGTTAGTTATTTCTCCATCCCACACGGCCAAATAATACTAATTTCCTGCAATAAGACAAGATAAAGTCAACATGAAACAATGTCGTCCACACCAAATTTCCACATCTTTGAAGCTCTGCTCTTTCTTCTTCAGCCACCAAAGAATGGTTGAAAACTCAAACTTCCATGAAGCCACGAAGATAAGTTTTGATTGAAATCGGATGAGAAAGATGAAAATAAGAGTCATGGCTGAAAACTGATCTTTCATATATATAGCCTTAGACCTTGAATCTTGATAATGGTTGATAGAAACAGATTCAGGGTAGCTGGTTTCTTGTCCCCACCTATTAAATCAAGAATCAGTAATTCCAAATAAAAGAGAATATTCGATTATTAATCGAAATGGTCCTCTGCAAGATTCATGGACAGATTGATTCTGTTTAAATGTACCATGGAGAAGAGTTAAATCCATTGGTATTTTTTAAAATTAGACTAGTTTTCAAGACTTTCAAAGTCCTAATCAAGTTTCAATGGTTTTCTTTTCCGCTTAAAAATTTAATCACTGATCTTAATCAAGGCCTAATTTTCCAGTTATTACAGTAAAAAAAGGAAAAAGAACCGAGACATGTTGAAACACATTTAAGACAGAAAATGCTTTTACGTAAAAGAAAAAGTAGAAATGTTTGTCCTTTTCTCCTATACATGGTTGGAAACAAAAGACAAAACACCTCTGACACAGTAGCAATGGTTCCAAATCCATACAAAGATTTGAAAACTTTACCCAAGTTTTCAACTCTGGACAATCCTGTAGATCTGACTCCCCCCTCCTTGAACCCTGCTAGTAAACAAATAATTGAGGAGGTGCAAGATCAGGGTTTGAGAAAAATCTTTTAAAGAATCAAATCCAAATCAACTGGGAGCTGTTCTGAGTTTTCTGGATCTGAGATGTTCAGGCTCAGTTACGTGAACCTTGGGTAATCTTCAGGAGAGTTTATGTATGCTTCAGACCTTAAAGGAAATTTGAAATCTTGATCTATGGAGGACTAGCCTTTGTCAATTGAATCAACTCTCTTTAATTTTTTTTTTTTTGAAAACCCCACTTACCAACCAATTTTCTATTTTGAGCTTATGGCTGACTGTCATATAGCCTACTTAGACTTATTGTCTTCTTTGCAAGATTAGGAACCTAATCCACACAGACCATTCAGGGTTTGGTAACCAACTATTCACCATGAATTTTTTTTTTTTTTTTTTTTTGGAGGGAAGGTGTTCCTGGGTGGTTAGAATTGGGGAAACTTGCTTGACCAGTTGACCTACAATTAACAGAATGAGTGGCTGGACCATCTAGTCTTTTTAGTGCTAAAGCTGATTGCCTAGAGAAGAAGAGCCCAAAAGTGTTTCCGTATTTAATGGATGAAGAGGGCTTATACATCAAACACTCCATGTGAGGCAGCTGTTAGAGCCATGATGATGCCCCCTTCCTTTCCAAAAGTTTCAAGCAAAACCCTAATCAAATGCAAAGGTTGCAAAGGCTTGCATGTTGTGATGATGATGATAATGATTAGAGCACCACAAACACAATCATACCTGTTTTCATCCCCACAAGACCAATGCAAAAGCACCTAAGATAATTGCTTCTACAGGGTAGTCTATGTGGTGGGTTGGTGCCTGCCCTGCCCTGCCCTGCTCAGCCCCACCAGATTGAGTGCAGATGTCCCTGGAGCTGGCTGCCTCAGATTCTCGTACGAGGATGATTCCTGTAAGAGAATCTGAACTGCATTCTCCCAAGAGGTCAGTGTACGGCTTTTCTGTCTTCCTTTTCAAAAACTTTCATCAGTGTTGAGCTGCATCACTGCAAGTTGGGATCAGTTTACTCAGAGAGGTTACCTAATCCCAGATCAGACAACACACATGGGGTAAGCCCCACGTCTCAGGATATTGGCTGATCTGGGGTAGCTGGTTGTTGTGGTTGTTGTTTCCGCATAGATAGACATTATTGGACTCTGTAAATGCAAAAGCTTACTAGTCCCCTGCTTGGATGAGGATTTAGTCCGGATTACTTCCCATTGGGCTTTACACTTTTTCACGATACAATTTATGTGGGACCCACTCAGGATCTCACCCCTAAATTATTTTATCAATTTTATATGTGGGCCCCACATAAAATGTATGATGAAAAAAAATGTCAAAGGAGCACTACAAAGAGGTGATCCAGACTCTTGGATGAGTTCCATAGTTTGCCTCCCACTGCATTATGTTTTGTTCATCCAAACTCTATATATTTGACATCTAGTATTAAATACTAAATAGTGAAAGAGAGAAAGTCTATAATGTAAGTTTACTGCAGGTCCACAAACTAATGCAAGTATGCAACAGCTTCGACTCAAACACAAAGACTGCCCAGTTTACATGTAGACATTGAGGCAGGACAACTACCAAAACTATCATCATCCTGCATGGGAACTACAGTATGGAAACAACTCATATAGGAAAGCAAGGGGAATATGCATTAACAAGTGAAATACCAAGCACCACCTACATTCTAAAAATGCAAATTTTCTTGTATTATTGTTTAGTCATTGTATAGTGTACTGAAAGAGAGGGGAGAAAAAGTGTACATGCAAGCATTCTCTGTGCAGCAACCAGAGTATAGTTCTAACAACCTTTCAAGAAGGATGTCTGTGTTACAAAATAAGCAGCCACCATCTTTCCTTTATTTCTTGCCACAACTTGAAAACTGAATAGGAACCTATACAAACAAGTCAAATTGATACTTGCCAAGAAGTATGGATAAGGTTACTAACAAACAAAATTGGTGATGATCAGATCCACCATCATGGTCACTTCAAGGCACAGATGTCCCAAGGCCATGAACCTACCTCCCTGTTTGGCATGTTTAGTAGGATCTCGAACCTTGGGTCAATCAAGTGCTTCAAAGATAGCCACTTTTATTACTTGACTGCCTCAATTAGTCCTTCAGATAGATCCAAAATTATGTTTAGCCCACCCATTAAACAGATTCCACTTGACGATGAAGAGCATCATGCCAATGTACCAATACTTGTTTCTGTACATACCCACAGAATAGAGCATTACTCAATTAAAAAATTGGAGCTTTTTCATTCAAGTTCACTTCATACCAAATGAATCATGGACCTAAAGTTACAGTAAGCTCAAAATGAAACGAATAAATAAATAAACAATACTACCTTCTAAAGGAAAATTGAAATTTATCACAAGAAGTTTTTCTACTCCAGCAGGTCCACAGAGTATCTCAGTTATCAGCATAATATTGCCCATAGCTTCAATAATAGTATTGTTAAGAATTTATGTAATAAGGGTACTTAAGGAACTAGTTTATTGCTTAATTGTAACTTCCAAAGCAAGAAGCATATGCCTGTGGAAGTTGTGGTATTTTCCTTCTGATATTTGAAAATTATAGATTCACCTTTACAAGATGAAAGGTGGCTTGAGCACAAAAAAGATTGGAGCATTATGATAATACCCCTAAAGGTGCACTGGATGAAAATCCAATGTGCAGTGCATCTAGAGGAGCATGTATGCTGTGATGTGAAAGAGTGTTGCCACCTAGATCAAATTCTAGGACTAAATGGTGTCCCTCCTTTGTATGAGGCACTAAATTATATCCAGAACTCAATCTATGGGTAAGTGTCAGGTTAGGCTTGGGGAAAGTGTAGATACCCGTAGAATGCCTAGCCAAAACCAGCCTTCCTATAACAAATTTTTATTATATACTAGTAGTATATGTGTTATGCATCTAATTTACCTAATTTGGGGAGTTTTAACTCCTAGACCATCTCTAGATTTTGATCTGCGGAGTCTCTTCCATGAAATCCATTTCATCCTTGAGTCTCCTTTTGCTTGGTCCCAAAAGAACTTGGCAGAAACCTTTCAAATAAAATCATACCAGCATGAGAAAAGGCAACTTAAGCATTATTTGCTTACCAGCAGTGTAAGCAGCTACACTCTTGTGCTTTGGATATGCTCACAACTTTTGTCTCAGATATCCTTGAATAGATTTGATTTGTTTCCCAATTGCCAAAGGCAATCATAGATATTTTTGAGGACCAACCCAATGGTTGATATGAAGAATTCTTGAGAACCATCCCTTGAATCCTGTGCCATGTTAGGTTAACCACTTGCCTAAAATAGATTTAAAAGCAGCCTTGGAGAACAAGAAAATTTTCGAAGGTGTAATGCTGATAGGTGAATAAAATCATCTAATAGGATTGTTGGAAGCTGTGGGAGCACAAGTCTTGGACGTACGTGGGAATATATCACCGGCAATAGGGGGTTCCCCTGTCAAATCCCTCTTGAGGGTACAGATGGAACCACATAAAGAATCAAGGAGAATGAAGTTAATCAATTTTGATGCAAGCCATTACCATTTGAATCCAGTGGCTCTGAAAGCCAAGCTGAAGAAACAGTTGCTCTATTGAACCCTGTTCAAGCTCACTGGAGGCTTCTTTTGACATCCAATTCTAGAGCAACAAACCTTTTCTTGCCCTTTTTTCTTGCCACGGATGAAATGATAGACAACGTGGGCTAAATAAACATTGACTAAAATGAAATGCCAGGAATAAATGCTGATTGACGAGCATCATAGTGAGGGAGAATCTCCTTGAGCTGCGTGACCATAATCTCAGAGATCAGTTTTGTGGGGAATGCCAGGTCGAGTTATAGGGCAACAATCCTCAACAGTTGAGGGGCAACTCTTCTTAGGTATATAGAAGATTAGACTTTTGTTGAATTGAACAGGCACAGTCCTGGAACCACAGAACTAGTAAACAAAACTCAAAGAAGTTAGATGAAGATAATGGAGGCCATCTTAACCTGATGGCTTTGTAGGCATCATGCTAAGCAGAGGATGCTTCACTTCTATAGCACCAAGGCATGTGCATAAGATATGGTTCATCTCATCTGAAACTTTAGGAGAGATTCAATCATACAACTCCATATATATTGAAGAAAGTTAAGTCAAATCTTCCCAAAAGAGTATGAATGCTGGAAGCAGTTGAGGTACTCTGTTTTATCCTCTGGCTGGGTAGTAGGCCAGTTATCATCCCCCTTCTCGATGTTGAGGATTTTGTTGGCACATCTCCTTTGCATTCTAAGGGCATGAAAGAAAGAGGTGTTGAGGAATCAAGGATTCAATCACTGAATTTGAGATTTCACTTTCCAAAAATCGTCCTTGATTTGAGGGTTGAATACCAATTATAAATTTCCAAAAACTTAAGCATTCCAAATCTTGAATCTACCTCTGGAGTTCCTTTGTTTTTGTTGGAGAGTTTGAGATGCTGCTCCACTATATCCTGGGTTCTTGACTAGCTGAGCAACATTTTTACAATTTGGGTGTCAAAGCCCTGTTTCTCCAAAAGGGAAGGGCCACCGTCCAGGAGTTTTACAACCTTCGGAATCCACAAGAACAGGGAAGTTCTTGGAACCCACTTTGACCTCATAAACATTGTGGATTTCATGAAATGGCATTGTCAAGTTTGTTAGCGATTGCTCTATCCAGCCTTACCCAAATGTCAATAGTCTTTCCTCATATTGTTCCATGTGAAGGTAGAAAGATTGCCAAATATTGTTGAAAATTACATTCTTCATCAATACATTGATATGCATATAACATGCATATTTACTAACCATGATCACAACCCATAAAAACTTCTCCAATTGATGGCAGCTTGAAACCATTATGGTATGATCAAATCACTACTGAAACTCTTCATCTGCTCAGAGTTTAAACAAGCATCAGTTGTAGTGATCTACTTAAAATGATTAAGAGCCTCCAGTCAACTATATTTATACTATAATTGTTGATGAATGATTTCAAATGACAATAAATTCAGCATTTCATGTATCTCATGTCGAAGGTAGTGTGCCACATCCCCTGCAACAAACTCACTAACCAGCCCATTCACCTCAATAACAGAGCACCCAGGTATTTTCTTGATTCCTTTATCACCAATCATCATTCGGATCCTACGCGCATCGTCGGATCTCTTTGCACCAAGATAGATGTTCGACAGCTGAACATAAGCCCCATCTTCCTTGGCAACATCATCGTGGTTAAGCCGTAATAATTCTTCAACTGCTAGCTCAGCAAGCTCAACGTTTCCATGGCTCCTACAACCAGTCAGCAATGAGCCCCAGACAGAAGCAAGTGGCTTCATTGGCATTCTTTTAATGAGTTCAAGTGCCTCATCTAACTGGCCTGCCCTGCAAAGCAAGTCGACTGTGCAACTATAATGCTCATGTTTTGGTGCAATACCATAAACGTCCTCCATGCTCCCTAAAAGGTGCCTGCCTTCCTCTACAAGTCCTATGTGGGTGCATGCCGTTAGAACCCCAAGAAGCACTACTGCATCCGGCATAAGCCCATCTTCCTCCTGCATTCTTTGCAAGCAGCGGAGTGCTTCTCTCGCATATCCATGCACTGCAAACCCACCAGTCATTGCAGCCCAGGAGAAGACATTTCTTCTAGGCACTTCCTCAAATGCTTCCACAGCCTTGTCAATGCATCCACACTTGCTGTACATGTCAACAAGGGCTGTTCCGATGAAAACATCCACAGTGATCCCTTTCCTCTTCTTAATGTACTCATGGATCCACATTCCTTGTTGAAGAGACCCAGATTGAGCACAAGCCGTGAGTGCAGTAGCCACACAGAACTCATCGGGCAGAACTCCGGAGAGTAGCAGACTACGGAAGACTTTCAGAGCCTCTAAGGCAAAACCAAAACGAAGATACCCCTTCATGAGTACATTCGACTGGATAACATCTCTGTTAGGAATTTCATCAAAAACCTTCTGGGCATCAACTAATAAACCACTGTCAGCATTAAATCGGACAAGGGCAGTCTGAATGTGAGAGTCGGAAGAAGCCAAACCGTTTTTAAAGACCCAGCAGTGGAGTTGCTTACCCGAAGAGACACAGGAGATGTTCGCACAAGCCGCAAGAACAAAAGGAAAAGTGTGTTGACCAGGAGTAACGCTGTCATCTAGCAACATCAGGTGGAAGTAATGAAAAGCACGTTGTGGTTCTGAACTGCGAGAGTAGGCTCTAATGAGGGTATTGTAGATGAATGCATTCGGATTTGAAGTTTGGTAGAACAGAAGAGAAGCATACGTGAGACTTCCAGAGTCGGAGAGAGCACAGAAGGAAATAAGCTTACTCAAAGCGTAATTGTTGTGGTGGAAACCATGGACGACGAAAAGCGCATGAACAGCCTTGAATTGTTGCATGTTGGAACAGCTTCCAATGAGAGACATACAACGATTCCATGCTTTGATGCTGCTTCTGTGTAAGAGTCGATCCATGCATATCAAGACTCAATCTTAAAGCCTCGAGCATCATTTGCAGTTGCAGTTGTCATTTACCCTTTTTTTTTTTAATTAAATTATTATTCAAACCTTCCCAATACTATGCCTTAATTACCACTAGCACCCCTGCCTTTGTCCCCTGGTCCTTACTGAATAAGGGTTTCACTCCAGAGATTTGCTTCATCTTCAATTCTTGAGTAGAACCCTAATGAGTTGCACTTCCAATTCTCAAAGAATTCTACGGCTACTCTCTAAGTTGTGAAAACCACAGAAACGATGCAAAATCTTAGATTTTTCGCTTATTCCCCATTTAGATTTCTCAAAATCAATCACAATCACTGCCATAAACAAACCTTGATAGCTAAGCATCACCTTTACTATGAATTTACTTGTTCCAGAGCTATGTCACAGTCCACTTCAATCCCGAAGAAACAACAGAGAGTCAGAGATCATGGATATGATAACTACATGGAAGTCTATAAGAAGATACGCAAGGTCCTTAAGTTTCAGGATATCATCCACAGTCAACCAAACCGCACCATCTGCGTTTCTCGCCTCGACACTTTAGCTCGTCGCCTCGGCTTCAAACAACATGAGGCTGGTGCGTTCATCCTCAAATTCCCCCATGTCTTTGAGATATATGAACACCCGGTTCAGAGAATCCTCTATTGTCGTCTCACCCGGAAGGCAAACCTTCAGATTGAGCAAGAAAGTCAAGCCCTTCAGGCCCAAATTCCAGATGCCATTACCCGTCTCCGTAAGCTGCTTATGTTGTCGAAAACAGCTCGCCTTCGCCTTGAACATATAAGAATTGCCCGGCGTGATTTTGGGCTTCCTGATGACTTCGAGTTCTCTGTAATTCTTAAGAATCCACAGTTCTTCCGGTTGTTTGATGCGGAAGATCCTCGGTCTAAGTATGTTGAGATAGTTGACGAAGACCCAAGTTTGGCAGTCTGTGCTATTGAGAAACTGAGGGAGAAAGAATACAGGGAAAGAGGTATTGATGCTGAAAACATAAGATTTTCTTTCATTGTTAATTTCCCTCCTGGGTTTAAGATTGGTAAATACTATAAGATTGCGGTGTGGAAGTGGCAACGGCTTCCTTACTGGTCACCATATGAGGATGTATCAGGTCATGACCTCCGTTCGCTTGAGGCACAGAAGCGCATGGAGAAGAGAGCAATTGCAACAATTCATGAGTTACTTTCGTTGACCGTGGAGAAGAAGCTTAGTCTAGAGAGGATTGCACATTTTAGAATGGCCATGGATTTACCCAGTAAGTTGAAGGAGTTTCTGCTTCAACATCAAGGGATTTTTTATATATCAACAAGAGGGAATTATGGTAAACTTCATACGGTTTTTCTTCGGGAGGCATACCGAAAGGGTGAATTGATAGAGCCAAATGATCTGTATTTGGCAAGGAGAAAATTGGCTGAGTTAATTTTGTTGAGCCCTAGGAAAGCACGTGTGGATCGGGATTTATTTGACTCTGATTGGGATGGAAGGGATGGTGAAAGGAGGGAAATCAGAAGAGATCGTGTTGAGGATAGATCTGTAGGCTTTAGGTTTGAAGATAAATTTGGGATAGGAGGAGGGCAGGAAGAGGACTTGGGCTCAGGAACTGGTACATTTGGAATTGATGGAGAGCGAGAAGCAGACTTGGGCTCAGAAACTGGTACATTGGGAATTAATGGAGAGCAAGAAGAGGATTTGGGCTCAGAAACTGGGGGAGAATCTGACTCTACTGGTGAAGAAAGTGATCATATCGAAATGTCAGATGAGGAAGATGTTCATTGTACTAAATGAATGATTTGAGATAATTTGCTGGATGTTGGACATTCTCAAAACTTAGTCTATAATCCTTGGGCTCCCCTGTCCTTCTAGAGCCTCCAGGTGGAGAGCTTGAGGTAAGTGGTACTTGCTTCATCTGTATCATTGTGGCATCATTCAAAAAAAAATCTCTAAACTAGAGCTTGAAATGTTCCAGTTGTATTATCCTGGGCTTATCCCTCCTGAGTTCTGCATGTTACACCATTCAGTGTTGAAAGTTTACTACTAGATACTTTTTATTTCTACCATCTACACTTGAATATTACCTATAAGAACTGATCATCTCCAATGGAAGTAATCAGAATACCTAGCTGAATTCCCATGGTCTAGGTGTGTTAGCTTGGTCAACATGATTCCTTCTTTTTCTTTCCCCATGGCTCATTTCTTTAATCAAATTAGCCTCCTAAACTAACACATCTGTTGATTTCAGTTACTAATTGCTTGGGTAGCCCCCCTCCCCCAAATAATTATAATAACAATAATATGCCGAAGGAAAAAGATAAGAGGTTTTGTTTTCTTGGTCTATGACTTTATGACATGTGCCCCTCAAGAAGCAAAAAACTTAAGTAGGGAGGTTGAGAACCACAAATACTTATAATTTTCCGTCTGTAAGATGAAAATTACTTCTTTAATAGTATTACCAGTTCAAATCTTGGTTTACTTGTCAATTCACTTTGCCATTAATATAATGGATTTAATTTTAGAAAAATTAAGCAAATAATAGGGTTTTGAACTGGAAAGAGTAGAGTGAGTTTTATCTTCCAAATTAAAAAACGATGAAATGGAGAGATTTTGCAGCTTATGGTTTTGAATTTTCAATGCAATGTGATATCAAGCACAAAATTCAACTCAAACATGGAAGAAATTATTTTGCATATTGTAATTGAATCACTCTTGGCAGCATTCTACATGGTATCCTTAGCTTTTGATTTATCTTTTTTTTTTTTTTTGTGAGCATGCTCCAAATTGCTGCTCTGATATAGCTTGGTACAATGAATGTGTTAGAGCTGTAGAAGGTATATGCTAGAGCTTCTGTGATGCTTAGGAAAAACCCTGTTTCTCGTTATTCCTTGTTTTGGGCAGTTCACATTCTCCTTAACCTTGTGAAGGTTAAAATTAGCTAGAAAGCACAATTTGCTGGCCTTTCACTTGGTGCCTTGTTTTAACTTACAAAGCTTCCTCCTTTTTTGGCCATTATTTATATGCTTTTTTCATTTTCTTCTAGAACTTTGGTACCGTTTTGCTTGGACAAGTCAGTTTTTATCTGTTTGGTAATAGCTATTCACATAATGAGAAAAACTTTTACTTTTTCATGTTGTTATCTGGATGGTATTATGATAATCTGTTGACTATTATTTCCCCTCGGTTGGTACAAAAGCTGTGGTGGCTGCAGCATTTCCTGTGAACTGTTTATGTTTTCTCCTTTCTTATGTCTGTCTGCAATTTGATCATCTCATTGTGAATGCTTTCATGAATATACATTCTACTCAAGTGGATCATGCTTCAAAGTTCAAATTATGAACCTGTGACAAATATGGGAGCTACAACCTCTTGGCTAAAAATGTCATATCTGAAGACCTTTGACGGACAAAAGAGCTTGTGGGTGGCAGGGTGAAAGTTAATGTAATCCTTGTAATGCTTTTATAGGTTTTATCCTGACACTTACTGATCTTGGACTACTTAATTTTCTTGTTGGCAACTTTTTTTTTTTTTTTCAATTCCATTATTCTACTTCTTCCAGAACATATATTTGCAGCAATTTATATGCTGATCTTCTAGGTCTTGACTGGTCTTAGATTTGTGTTGTCCTGAAAAGAATTTTGAAATTGTCGTAGGTACGGACACAGCTTTTGGAGGCTTTGTGCTGGAAAGTCATTCCAGAATTTGATAGGGAAAGCCACATGAACACTCTAGATGTTGGCTGGGCTCACCAATATTTCACAAAAGAATGGGAAGCCAACTGGTCTATCATACATTGTCGATTTAATTCTTCTGCATCGTTCCTGTTTCACTAATTCTAGTAGAACCATTAGTTTGTCAAAAGAAATCTTAGGAAGGGGTGAGTAACCACTAGCCAATTGTTTGTTTTAAAGTTGCAAGTTATCTTCGCCATATGACTACTATTTTTACCTTGATACTTATTAGCTTGGATGTTTCTGAGTGGCCCAATCTCTAATTCTTTTTATTGAGATTAGGAATCTGAAGTCAGGTACTATTATCAAGGCCATATCAAATCGTAATGGCATTCAACTATGTCCCAGGAGCATATGAATGACAGATAGCTGCTGGTCAATTTGCTGTTTTAGGATACCGAGCTAGTTGTTATGTTAATGGCTCAATGCCAACCAGGAAGCAGTTTTTGGTGCTTATGAGCTTTTTAGTTGCACCTATAGTACAGGAGAAGTTCTTTTAAGTTTTTAACCCTGATGCCTAGAACTAGTTTTCCTTGTCTTGCATTTTTTTTTTTTTGGGCCTTCCTTTTGCTTGATATAAGGATCAATGCAACCCGTTAATGTTAGAGATTTTATTTATTTATTTTTTATTATTATTTTTTTGGGGGGTAAGGGTTAGAGGGATTGGGAGGGGGAATCTTGGGGGCCTTGTGGTACTGTTCCCTGACTTCAACAGAGAGTTTCAACTGCATATGCTGTGGATGGTCTTGGGGGAATGGAGTTCTTATTGTGAATGACCTATCAGCAACTGATAGCCTCAGAGCACTCTTATTATCATTGCCCCTTTAATGCTGGGGACACAAGGTTCCTTTTTCTGAATAGCGGCACTAAAGCTGTTTACGTTTTGCAAATAATGTCGAGATCAAGACAGATTGGTACCATTTCCCGGTGTGCTAGATCTTTCTTCCTGAATGGTTCACTAGGTAGTCCTACAGACAGAAGTTCATGCACCCACACTGAAGATGAAAACAACTATATTTCGAAAGCAACAAAGAAGTAAAAAAGATTTGTGACCACTGAAGACTTTGGCACCAGAAAGAAGTCTTACTACTAGAAGATGAAGTAGAGAGCGGTGCTCATCTAGTTCTAAACTTCTAATGCCATCTATTCCACCCACTCCCTCTTCTTCAATATGATCTAATGATTCAATTTATGAAAGTGGCAATGTCCATTACAGCTTTGAAGGATTTGGTGCATACATCCACTCATGTTAATGATTACTTTTTCAAGGCTGGTATTATAGCCAGCTAGTCTCCTTTTCCTTTCTGATTTGGTAAATTACAATCATATATAAAGGCACTCCTCTTGTTTCAGAATTGTGTGGTTGATCTTACTAGGCCCATTTCCAACATAAGGTCATCAACTGAGCAGCCTTCTGAAGGGACTACTCCAAGACCCATGGGAAACCATCAGTTGTTATACAGGCTCTGCAACTCACTAATAGCAGGTCAACCAGGTTCATAGAATCTGGTACAGTGAAGCAAACTCACTGCTTGCTTTCAGATTACGGGAAGCCCTCAATACCCCAATGATGCTAAACCGATTCATACCACTTAATTGCTGAGTCCAATTCTAAAAGGCGGACTTGGTGCTCTATAAAAACTGGGCATGCAAATAAAATTCTGCACCTGATGAGGCGGGGGCCAGTAACAGTAGAGGCTTTGGGGACTCTGGGCTTCTCATTTGATGCCTATCATTCACTTGCTCTCAGTTTTTCTTGACTTGTGTGAAGTACCAGTGGGGAATCAAAATGATGAACATAGTTACACCAGCATGGTTGGCATTCTTGGGTGTTCCAGACAATTCAATGCCATAATCACATTGCTGGATCAATGGTCAGGGGTGGATGCTGCCCTTATATGGTTACATATAACCAACTTATTTATCATTATGGGCATGCAAATTACATGGATGAAGTAATCCATGTTTTCCACCAGATTCAAGATGCTGGATGTGAACCTGATCGAGAAACTTTTGCATGCTAATTGATATCCAAGCAAAGGCAGAGTTTCTTGATGTTGCATTTTGACGTGGATCTACGGATGCAGGAGGTGGGTCTGTGTGCCGGATACTTTACATATAGTTTAATAGTCGACTGACTTAGAAACCTGGCCAACTAGCTGCTGCTTACAAGCTGTTGTCTGAGATGATCTTTCATGGTTGCATTCCTAATTTGGTTGCGTCCAATATAATTGCTACATCGCAAGCAAAAAGAAGGAATTACGTTATTGTGTTATAGCCATACTGGGATATGCAGATTGTAGGATTCCAGCCTGTTAAGGTGACATACAACATTTTGATGGAGGTTCTTGGCCATTGTGGATGTCTTGATGAAACAGAAGCTGTCTTGGCACAAATGGAACAGAATAATTGGGTTCCTGATGAACCTGTGGTATCGTCCCCCTGAATGACTTGTGGAGAAAAGCAGACAATATTGACGAGGCTTGAGAATGATATCTAGCGATGCTCGCAACTGCTTACTACCTAATTTACAAAGATGCAATTTTTTGCGTACTTGCATTCATTAAAAGTACACTCATTTTGCCGATGTCTTTGCTATGCTCCAGAGCATGATGGAAATGGGTCTGCAACCCCGGTCACAGACATGCATTGGTCCTTGGATATTCTACCAAAGCAAAATCACCACCGGATTTGGGCTGTTATTTGAAGCTTATGGCCCTTACTGGTCATATTGCTCACATTCCTGCTGTCCCTGCCTGTTACAGAACCAGACAGGCATACGGGGGATGATGGTAGCAACTTCTTAGAACTTATGCACAGTGAGGATGTGGAAAGCAAGAAGGGACTTATGGATGTAGATTTTGGTTTTCCTTTACCAATCAGGCTTGAAGGAGGAGGCTGGCTCAGTCTGGGTGGTTACTTCACAAGAATATCTACCCAGATGAATGGAGAAAAGATCATGCTATTGGTTTATCAACCTTCATGTTATGTCAGATGGAATTGCTATTACAGCCTTGTCAATGACCTTCCCTGGTTCTGCCATCCTTTTCTATCAATATTATGACAGGATGGGGCCAATGTGGCTAGGCAATGGGATGTTCTCTTGTTATACCATCAGTGGAACAGCTGCTTCATTCTTTTAGATTCCTTTCCTTTACTGAATAGGCGACTCTGGGTGTTTTCTGGGTATGGTAAGCCTCTCAGCAGATACTTTGGTTTACTCCTACTTTGAGTGAATGCCCTTTGGTTGGTGGTGATCTGAGCTCAGCATAATTGCAGATTTTTTTGCGTGAAAAGGAGAAAGATAGTTCCTATTTTTGAATGTAATTAAATTCAAGCATGTTACTTGTGAACAACAGTTGAATCAAATGTCTTCCTGACATTGGCACATCTTGCATGCAGAAAGTTTGATGGAACTATGACTTGTATGATAAACCCTCAATGTAACTGAGGTGGTGGTTTCTGGGTATGTTTGTGCTTTCTGATCTTCATACAATTTGTGCTAATCCATACACTTTCATTGGAGTAATGGAGGAGGGGCTGGATGTGTTGGAGGGTAAGAAGAGGAAAGAAAAGCACTGTGGCCTAACTAAAAGCAATAAATCTGTAACTATAGGACTCGAGAAGTTATTCTATGCCATTATGATCCAAGCATGGCATGTCTTAAAAAAACAATCCAGGCTGGGCCAGACTGGGTTGGGCTAAGCCCGAGAGAATTGGACATGGGCTAAAATATCTCAGCCAGATTTAGGGTTGGGTCTGAATCGGGTCGAACTGAGAGGAATTGGGTTTTGAAAAACCTGACCCAACCCAGCAAAAATTGTGTGATGTCTATCTTGTGCTAATTCAGATCTTCTACCCCAATAGCCTCAAAATTAGTCCGGATCGTCTCCCTTGACCTCTGTTGACCACTAATTACAGGAGGCCCACAGGATTGGGTGATGAAGTTTTTTTATTTTTTATTTATTTTTATTTTTATTAATATTTTATTATTTTTTACTTGTGGGCCTCACATAATTTGTGGTTGTAATGCCATCAGAGGACTACTGTGTGCTCTTCCCGTTAGGGAAAATCCACACTACCTCAAAACTCTTTCTCACAGCTCATCTGACACACTGACTATCTAGGCTTATTTATTTTAGGCAGATTGTAAGAGAAAATTTTGAGGTACGGAAAGAAAAAAGAAGAAATAATAATAATAATTTAATCAAATAAATGACTAGAATTTGTAATGCTATTGTTTAGGTTTCTTGCGGCATTAGGGTTTTATACCATGGTAATTAGATGTCACACTTTAATCTAAGAAAATCAAATTGAGTGGCGTGTGACTTTCTCATAGTGGATTTGTAGAAATTTATTTCTTTATTTGGATAATGGAGGTTTCCTATTTGCTAAGTTCATATGATACATAAAGAACATTAATTATATTATATCAACAGACATTAAGATTCATATAATAAGATGATAAAAAAATGAAAATTATCTATTTAATGTTTGTGATCTTAGCAAAGTTGTTTTATCATCCAACATATAAATGCATTCTTTTCTTTATGAGTTAGGTTAGAAGAAGTTAAAACATCTTACTAGTTACTAAACAAAAAGTTTAGATCTTGGCTTTTGTTATTATTATCTTATAGAAAGTGATGAATCAATTGAATGCAGGGTGGCTTTATGTGACGTGTTAATCTTCTCAACTTATACATTTTTTTTTTATAAAAAGAATAACATAATCATGTCGTGGTATATTTTTTTGGGTAAGATGGAGTGCTTACACTTGACGTAGAATGCATGAAACACCAGTTTTATCCGTTGAAATAAAAATTTATTTATTTTGAGCAAATTACATAGCACTCGCTCATAGTTTGACAACAATTTCCCCTTAAGTGCATTTATTGATTGAAGAATAACCAAGTTTGTTTAAATTACGCTTATGTTGCGATGACTTCATAAATAAAGGGTGACACCAAGTGTGAAAGAAAACTTTGCCCTGCAATACACATGTTTAGGACAAGAGTCGAATTTTGCTCGACTTTGTTAGTGTTTATAGGTGGATTCTCTTTCCACGTATATAATGAAAGAATGTGATTAGCATTTTCATTTGGCCTTGCATACAGAATGGCCCAGTGTTTACTTATTGAACTCATTGCAGTAGAGTAATGATCACCTCCTTTTGACTGAATGATGAGTCAACATTAGAAGAAAACTTTAGAAAAATTACATGATTAACTACTTTTAGATTTTCCTTTACATTAGTAAATACTAAATGTTTTACTTAACAAAACTAGTTCGGATTTACAAAATGAATAAAAATAGTGATTTCTTATCCCTTTAAACATTTTTAATTCCTAAAACTAACTACACTAAAGAGAAAAAAAAATCACTATTTTGTCCAAAAGGAAAAAAATCACTCACTTTTCATTCATTTGCATTTTGGTCATTTTCACCCTATATTGGTATGGTCAATTTTAAGAGTAAAAATGTCAAATTGATGAAAAATCACTATTTTAATTAGTTTTATAAATATAAATTAAATTTTAATTAGTTTTGTTAGGTGAAACATTGAGTAGGTATTTTTGTAAAGAACACCTAAAAATATGACGTGAGAAAAAAAAAAAAACATATGGACCCCATGTGTAGTGAGGTGAGAGAGAAGGAAATGAAATGAAGGAATTTTATGAAAAAATATTAATTGTAAGTCTTACTTTTTGGTTTTTTATAAAATTCTACATATGTTGTAGGATTTTAAAAAAGCTTGGGATGGAAAAATTAGCTCATTACCTCACTAGACAAGTTTATTAATTTAAAGATGCTTTGTCTCTAACTTTTCTGTTCCAAACAACAAAACAAACTACACAACACATTTAGAATTTAAAAAACGTTTATTTTTTCAACGAAATTTTCCATCCCACCCGTGTTCCACTTCCAACAAACAAATGCAGCGTTTGACTTTGACTGGGTTTAAGGGAATGAAAAGTTTTTGTGGAAATTAAAATGGTTAATTCCATGTGAGGTCCCTAATGTTTGATGAATTAGCACTTATAAGCCGCCTGGCCGCGGAAATTCGAATTAATATCGAAATCCACCAGTAGGAATTGTTATCTGACTAAATTACCCCTCTAAACTTTCAACACCTCGGAAGCTTTGGCCTGCTTGCATATCCATCAGAGAGGCACAGACAGTGTCGTTGAGAGTGGTTTAGAATAGATTCAGCGAAGTTCATGAGTTTCTCCTGAGATTTCACTCTTCAAATTCCGGACAGGAAATCCATCTAACTTCTGTAGTTCTTTTTCGAAGAATCACTTAGACTGGAAAATCAAGGATCGAAAAGCATCAAGAACTTGTATAGGGTTTTGAAGAAAGGAATTCGATATTCTCCAGCGGAGATTCATCATTAAGTCTGAATCGATTCTGGTTGTAAATCAGTTTTCGAGAATTCATCTCCAGGTTTTGAGTTGGCTCTGATTGAGATTCTCATTTTCGGTACTCTTCTGGTGCGTATAGTCACAGTTCTCTTCGATTCTTGTTTTTCTTTTGTTGATGTTATGGAGAAAATTTTAATCCTTTTGCGGGGACCGGATGAAATAGTGAGAACAACAAAACAAGAATTTCAATTCCTCATAGGCTTTCGTTCTGATTGGTATTCTTGATTCTGTTTTTCTCATTCGCCATGATTTTCGGTAATTCCTCCGTAAATAGAAGGGTATTTCAGCTACATGCAATTTCGTTACTTCTAGAGAACATGTACTGCAAGTGGTAATTCATCAAACCTGAGGGCATTTAGTGCAATTTGCCTTCAATTTAATGATCTAGGTTTGGATCTATCTTTTGGTTGTCTCCTTTTCTTTCGGTGATGTTTTCGTCTTTTTTTTTTTTTTTGGGTAGAAATGTGTTCGGTCTTTGACTCCATATAGAACGATAGAAACATGAACAGTGATTGGATCATCTCATATTCTTTTCCTTTTTTTGGTAGAAGATCATCTCATATTCTCATCAATGACGATTGTGTATTTATGGTAATATAGAATAGTGAGTTGTCAGATGAATCAGCTTGGTCATTCGCGGAATTCAATCGTTTTGCTGCAAACAATTAAAGATTACTGTTTAGTTGTCGTTTGAAATTCTTAATATTATATTATAATTATTACAATTCTTTGACGATTATGAACATTTTTAGCTAATTAATATTTAATAATGGGGTTCCGAGTCATGGATTATTCAGAGTCTTCAAGGGTTCTTGCCCATTGAATCTCCAGGATTAATCTCATCCCGCACAAAAAGTCACCAAGAAAGACTCGAAAGTCATCTCCTTCTTCTCAACCTTTCTTCCTCTGTCGATTTTGAATCAACAAGAAAGCACGCAGCCGGGGTCTGGCATAACCATTTATTATCGTCATTTTCAATCCAACGCAACAGCAGTGAAGCCCAAAGAAGATAAACAATATAAAATCGAAACGTCTCAATCTCACCTATGTTCTACTACCGTGGTAGGTGAGTGAGAGCGAGAAGGACGAAGGGAACGCACAGATTGATAAGAGATACTCACCCTGATAGATCACAGATTGAAGGTTAAATCGATCGTCTACGCCGGCAGAAATCAACTGTTCTTCAATTGGGTATTACCAATTTCAAGTGGGTGTTTCTCTGTCTGGTTTTTGATTCCAAACCCTCTTCCCCTTGTTGTTATGCATGCAAAGCAAATATAGTTTTGGGATCAGCTTCGCATGGGGAATAAGAAGCGAAACCCTGGGCAGCGTTCAAAACCGTCTGCTGCTGCTGCTACTGTAGTATCTCCGGCGGTATCTTCAGACGCCGATGTATCCGTCAATAGAATCGTTGAAGATGAGCGTTCGCCGAATCTCGATGATTCTGCCTTTGAGCAGCGTAAAATCGAACCCTCTGCTTCACCTGAATCGGATGTTGCAGCCTGCTCTGCAGTCAAGCTCGAATGCGAGCGAACCCTCAATGCTCTCCGTGTTGGGAACCATAATAAGGCCTTAAGGCTGCTGAAAGAGGCGCACCTTCGCCACGAGAACTCTGCTTTACTTTACCGCGTTCAGGGCACTGTCTGTGTTAAGGTGGCTTCCTTAATCGAGGATCCCAATGTCAAACAGCGACACCTTAAGAACGCAATTGACTCTGCTCGCCGTGCAACTGCACTCTCTCCCAACTCCATTGAGTTCGCACACTTCTACGCTAATCTGCTTTACGAGGCCTCGAATGACAGTAAGGGTTATGAGGAGGTTGTGCAGGAGTGTGATCGTGCTCTCTCGATTCAGAATCCGATCGATCCTGGAAAGGAAAGCTTGCAAGATGAGAATCAGATGAAGTCGTCCAGCCCCGATGCCCGGATCACCCATGTCCACCAGGATCTTCGGTCCCTCATTCAGAAGGCCAACATTGCTTCGATTTCTTCGTGGATGAAACATTTGGGCAGTGCAGCTACCGAGGATAATAAGCTCCGTTTCATCCCAATCAGGCGGCTTCCTGAAGATCCCATGGAAGTCAGGATGGTTCAGAGCAGGCGACCTAATGAGATAAAAAAGGCAACCAAGACACCCGAAGAACGGAGAAAGGAGATTGAGGTACGTGTTGCTGCTGCCAGGCTGGTGCAGCAGAAATCATCAGACTCGCCTGAGCACCAGAACGAAGACGAGAGGACTTTGGAATTGTCTCCGGGGGCTCACAGGTTGGGAGAGCGTCGCAAGTATGCCAATTTGCGGAAGATTGCTGCTTCCGTGGATAGGATGGATCAAATTCGATCATATTGGAGCTCTATGAGTGTTGACAAGAAGCGCAATTTGCTGGAAGTGAGTGTTCATGAACTCGGTGCTTATTTCAGTTCAGCCAAGGATGGTTTGGCATCGGATGCCCTGTCAGAAGCACTTAGCTTTGCTGAAGTCAATAAGACATGGAAATTCTGGATGTGCTGCCGCTGTGGTGAGAAATTCGTAGATTGTGAATCACACATGCAACATGTTGTGCGCGAACACATGGGACAACTCCCACCCAAATTACAGTCTGTCTTGCCTCAAGAAGTTGAGACTGATTGGGTGGATATGCTTCTTAATTGTTCATGGAAGCCCGTGGATGTATCTGCTGCATTGGCCAATCTTGAAAATCAATCGAAATGCCAGCCCTGTAATTTTGTTGATGATTCTGATATGGGGAACTATCCTGACGGGAATAAGGATGAATCTGTTGCTGATTGTTGCTCCAATGCTAAATGTGATTCTTCCCCTGATGATGAGAAACCACAGGTGTTGGAAGATGGATCAGGAGTCGGGGATATTTGCCATGGAAGTTCCATGGGAATTAAGAACCATGTGGACATTCCCAATTATGATCTAAGAGATATCGATGAAAACCATTTGTCTAAGGATTATTCACTTTCACAGAGTTGGCCACTGTCTGATGATTCTGAGCGTGCAGGACTCCTCGGGAGAATAAATAGCATGTTTAAGTTGCTTCTGAGACATAAGAATCTTGCAGTTAGCCATCTTAACAAGGTGATACAGTATACCATGGAGGAGCTTCAGGGTCTTGCTTCGGGTTCATCACTTTTAAACCATGGCTTGGACCAAACACCTCTCTCTATCTGCTTCCTGGGAGCCACCCAGCTTAAAAAAATCCTCAGATTTTTACGGGAAGTTTCTAATTCTTGTGGTTTAGGCAGATATTCTGAGAAAGATGATTCTGCCAGTGGCATACCAGTGTCTGAAATCAAAGAGAGGATTCTTTTGACCTGTGATTCATCATGTCTCCATTTGGATGAGCGCTTACTGCAGGGTAGGCTTACTCCTAGCACATATCATGATGCTTCAGCAGATGATGGTTCTGCAGTATCTTCCCTTGTTGGTGGTGATCGTGAAGATGGGGGGCTGACCGAAAGTGATGCTTTAATATCATGGATGTTTACAGGTCCATCATGTGGAGAGCAACTGACATCTTGGACGCGTCTGAAGGAAGAGAAAACACAACAGGGCAAGGAAATTCTCCAGGTGCTAGAGAAGGAATTCTACCTCTTGCAGAGCTTGTGTGAGAGAAAATGTGAGCATTTGAGTTATGAAGATGCTTTTCAGGCTGTTGAAAGTCTCTGTCTTGAAGAACTCAAAAAAAGGGAGCATGTTACAAAATTTGTCCCCCGTAGTTATGAAACAATCCTGAGGAAGCGGCAAGAAGAGCTTTTTGAGAGGGACAATGATATGCTGTTCATAAGCAGTAAATTTGAGTTGGATGCTTTATCAAACGTTCTTAAAGACTTACAAAATTTTACTGTTACTCCATTTGGGTATGGGGAAACTTTGACCGCTTCTCGTCTATGTGACGTGGAAGGTGGTGAAGAAGATGAGGGGAGAATGCTGGAATACATGCACCAAGCCGACAAGTGCGTTGAGATGGCAATTCATAAACAGAAAGAACAGTTGTCTATTGAGGTAGGTCTGCTGGTATAGATTTTATCTTTGGAAGAGCTACCAGAGTTAGATTCTTTGTTCTCACTATTTTCAGTGGTGCAGCTTGGTAAAATTGATGCAAGGATCATGAGGAGTGTCAGTGGCATGCAACAGTTGGAGCTTAAGCTTGGGCCTTTCTCAGCATATGATTACCGGGCACTTATGTTGCCTCTTGTAAAGTCTTTCATGCGGGTTTGTAATGGTTTTGTTACTGCTTTGAATATTTTCTGCTACCTTTTCCAGATAAAATTCACATGTTAGTTTTTAATCTTGTTTTCCCCAGTCACACTTGGAGGATCTGGTGGATAAAGATGCTAAAGAGAAGTCTGATGCTGCCAGAGAAGCATTTTTAGCAGAACTTGCACTTGACTCCGAGAAGAATACCAATAGAGGAGGTGATCGCTTGAAACAGATACAGGAGAGATCAAAGGATAAGAAAAAGAACAAAGATTACAGAAAGCCTAAAGATTCAAAGGTTTAACTTTGTGTTGTCTGGTTTATTTCTTTTGTGAGGCTAATGTAGCATATATACAGACCCCATGCTGTAGGATTACGTTGTCCTTTATTTTTTTTATGTTCTTTGCAGGCTGTTAGTGGTAGTGAGCAGCTTCTCCTTCATCAGGCTGAACAAAAGTATGCTTCCTTGCTTTTAAAAGGGTCATGAATTTTCATATATGTTTTCCCAAAAGAAAACACTTACTTTATCTTCTTCTTGATTGCCCAAAACATTGTTTCTGTATCTGGCTGCAGTTACTCTCCCATTGCATCTGATGAAAATCATCCATACTCTGAGATTGCTGTTTCTGGAAGTAATGATGACTGGACACAACAGGAGGATGAATATAAACGTATTGAAGCTGAGGAAAGGAAGCTTGAAGAAACTTTGGAGTACCAAAGGCGAATTGAGAATGAGGCCAAACAAAAGCACCTTGCTGAGCAACATAAAATGATGTTCGGAACAATGTCAGTGGATCTGGCATGGCTGCCTTGTGTTAACTTGAAGACCAATGATGACAAGCTGGTAAGTATGCAAAGTGATTTTTCTCTGGTTGGTTGAAAAGGAATAGCTTGGTGGCTTCCATTTTGTTTTTATTTATTTATTTATTTTTCATGTGGACAATCAGGATATTGAGTTGGAAAGCTCAGGAAAATATTCATTTTTTTGCTGCATCAATTTTGTGGTGTATGGATTTCATTAACTTCCAAGAAAGTTCTCATTCCTTCTCCTGCACACCCCCCCCCCCAAAAAAAAAAAAAAAAAAAAAAAGAAAAAGAATTGTCAGGATGTTTCAGGAGACAGGACTCACATGACTATAAATGACGAGGAAGGGATTGAGGTGGCCAGCAAATCCATTGCTAATTCTGGCCCACCAAAAGTTAAGAGGACAAACTTGGACACTCATGGCCAAGCCAAGCAAGGTTGATAAAGCCCCCTGATTTTTTAATACTTGGATGTATAATTCTGTATTTGGTGTTTTTTGTTAATTAATTTGATTGGGCATTGATTATGAGAAATCTATAGCTTTTCTATGATGTATATTTGTTTTCTGCAGATCTGTCTAGCCAGGTAAGTCAAGGAGATGTTCCCTCTCCTGAGCGACGAAGAGGACAACAAGCTAAACGGCAGATCAGCTTCACCAAAAACTTGCAAGGCTCGTCATCTTCAAAGGAGAACCGTGAAGTAGGTTGTTCTCCAACAAAAGTTTCCACTCAAAGGCTAGTGAGGGTTCAGGATAACCTTCAAGCTGGTAGTGGTAAGGACATCTATGCTGGTGTACTCAATTGCTGCATACTCTGTTTTTCTTTGCTTTTGATTTTGAAGGAAGGTAAGACCTAATATATGCTTAGGGAGAAGGATAAGTATGCTAGCGGTATATGATTTTCTAGCATCTTATGTGTCTATCTCTCTTAGGGGTGTAAACAGATTGGATAGTTGTAATACCGTATCCTATTCTATTCAAACGGATTCGGATAGTATCCTATCAGTTTTTAGACGGATTCAGTTGGATTTAGATGATAATCGGATAGTTATTTTCTTAAGTAGATTCTTCTAAATGGGCATGAATACAGATTGAATACAAGTTTTCGACCACCTGTTGACATCTTTACCATTATATTTGTGAGGGCTAGGTTTGAAATTTAAGAATTTACCAAATTTGGTAATTATTTTAGTAGAAAATCTAGAAAAATAGTCACATATCTCAAGTGAAAAATCTATAAAAATAAATCTAAATAAGTAATTAAATTGAATAGTTTTATCGGGCGGATATAATTGGTAGGAAAGGGGTATACTATATTTATATCCTAATAGTAATCGGAGGGATTCGGATACCACTAAGAGGATGCGGATCCAAATGGAGGAAGAGAATGATGAAGTACTAGCATACCCTGCCTTTTCTTATCTATTTGTGAACCTTCTTACAAATGGAACTTATTCATAGTAAGACATTTGGTGCCAAAGTTAAGAAATAAAGCTTAGTAGATACAAAGATGTCTTTGGAGTATTGATAATGCAATGTTGTATACTAATTTAGTGGAAGGTATAGTTTATGAGGATTTTATGAGATAAAGGGTTTTAATTACTAGTAAATATTGCCTCTTTCTTATTACAACATTTATTTGAATTAAATATGCAAAATGAAAATTCACACAAGCAAGAAACAACAAGAACATTTTAGAGTCTTCCACAACTGCTTTCTTTTCAATAAAATAGGTAGGAAAATAACACTTTTTTTTTTTTGGGGGGGGGGGGGGGTGGTACAAGGGAAATAACACCTTTACAAATACTTTTGAGGTTAATAGGATCTTTTACAAATCTCCGTATAGGACAAGAGCATTGATGCAGATTCAGCACCTAGCTGGGCTTATTTAAGGGTTAGGTTACATAGGTCATGGACCTTGATACCTTAGTTTTAAGATAAAATTGTTTAGTGGGGCTGGAACTACGCTAGCTGGTGTGAAAATCACTTAATATTTAGTTTAATTTTAAGTTAGCGACTGGAGATTCTCCTAGCATTGTAATTGGGTTTCACACCTTCCAACACAAGGAAGCTTTACTTTTTATTTACAATCATCTTTCCTTCAGTATTTTCATATTGTAACTAAGGCTGACAAACCCCTTTATGAACCCCCATCATGGAAGACTAAAAATTAGATATAGAGTTGATTGAAATGTAACTGTTTGCAAAGTTGGCTGCTCAGCTGCTGCCCTTTCCTTTCAATGAGAGAATTATCTGGTGTTTTGATGTTTCTTTGTGGTTAAAGTCCAAGTACCGGGGATTTTTGGTGTTTCAAGTCCTAGATCGTTTTGGATATTGGGGTTTTAAGTCCAAGGGTTCTGTTATGACTGAGGATCGAGTCTTCTACCTCCATCATACAGGCTACTGCATTGAAGGACAAATCAGTGGTAAGGTAAGCTTGTAGGTCCATTCAGCCCTGCCTTCTTTTACTTTCTTGAACCCAAGAATGAAGAACCCTCCATTGAAGAACGACTGTGCAGACCCATTATTTCATCAACCAGTCCTCAGTTTGCCTTAAGATTAAACTCACAGATCCCTGTCAATCTCTCACCTCCGTCCTTTTTCTCTTTCTCACTGCTCCCTATGTTCGATCCCTAAATGCAGCCTTCCGTTCATTGTAAAACAGGGAATCAAATTTTGAGCTCCCTCAAACCTTTGAAACAAAAACCTAGATCCAGTCCATTCTACCCGTCAGACCAACACCAAACTCAAAGGATCATGCCCGTATATCATCAATTACATGTCCTACAAGTTTCACCCCATCCCTAACCCATACCATGAGGAATCTCTCTTCTGTTACATCAGTTTCAAATGTTATGCACCTTCTCTTTGACCTTAAGCTAGTACGCGCTTTAAATCATAAGTCAAAACAGTAGCCCCAAAGACCTCTTTTGACTTTACCATATTTTATACCATGCAACAACAACAACAACAACAATGACCAATAAACAGTTGTCCCAACTAAATGGGGTCAGCTACTTGAATTCTTCCCTTCCAGTTAGTTGTATTTGAGGTCATACTAGATACTAGGTTTAAGCTGTGCATATCCTTTTTCAGCATTTCTCTTAAGATTATCTTAGGTCTAACCTTAGTCCTTTTCTTCCTTCAATATAGATTAAGTCGCTTCTCCGTATAAGGACATTTAAAGGCCTTCGATGGACGTGATCATGCCACCTCAATTGACTTTCTCATAGCTTATCATTTGTTAGAGCTACTCCTAAACTAGCTCTAATATGATCATTCATTAGTTTATCCTTCCTAGTTTCGCCACTCATCCGTCTTAGCATCCTCATTTCTGCTACATTTTGTTTATCTATATGATGCTTCTTAATAGTCCAACACTTTGCACAATTGCACCTTACATCATAGTTGGTTTTACAATGGTCGTATTTATTCTTTCTTCGAGCTTTAAAGAAATATGTTGATCACATAAGAACTTGTATGCAACTCTCCAATCTCCACTTCAGCCACCTTTAATTCTTTGGGCAACATCATCCTTTATATCACCTTTTTATTTATGATTGAGCCAAGGTACCCAAAATCATTGCTTTTTGGAGTTCCCTTCTCATCAAGTTTCACCACCGCATCATCTGTCCAATCGCGACCAAAGTTACACACTAGATATTCCATATTATTCTACTTAGCTTAAAGCCTTTTGATTCCAAAGTTGCTCTCCATAATTCTAACTTGGTATTAATCCCTACTTGTGTTTCATGTATCAAAACAATATCATCAGCAAAAAGCATATACCAAGGAACCTCATCTTGAATGTCTTTGGTAAATCATCAATTATATGTCAAATAAATATGGGCTTAAAGCTGATCCTTGATGTACCCCAACTAATCAGGATTTCACCACCTTGTTCCCTCACCATTCTTACACTTGTCACTGAACCATCATACAGATCTTTAACTATATCCACATGTTTACTTGCAGCATTTCTTTTTTCTGGTACTTTCCAAATTAACACTCTAGGGACTCTATCCCTACTTGGTATTAATCCCTACTTGTGTTTCATGTATCAAAACAATATCATCAGCAAAAAGCATATACCAAGGAACCTCATCTTGAATGTCTTTGGTAAATCATCAATTATATGTCAAATAAATATGGGCTTAAAGCTGATCCTTGATGTACCCCAACTAATCAGGATTTCACCACCTTGTTCCCTCACCATTCTTACACTTGTCACTGAACCATCATACAGATCTTTAACTATATCCACATGTTTACTTGCAGCATTTCTTTTTTCTGGTACTTTCCAAATTAACACTCTAGGGACTCTATCTTAAGCTTTTCTAGGTCAATAAAGATCTTATGAGATTCAACAACTAAAAGAAATATTGATTCTTTGGGATCCTTCCTTTCTTCAAACGGAATGGACAGAGATGGAATCGGACTGATCATCAAAATGCCTTTGAAGCTTATGAAGCCTCATTTCTGTAGTGGACTAGTTTTTTTTTTTTTTTGGATGAATAAATAATTATATTGAAAACACCAAGTTTGTTGACATACCACCGAGCCGTTTTTATTAGCATGATGACACAAAGTGATGTAACCAAGCCCATCCCCCACAAAGCCCATCAAAGTTTGAACCAAAAACCAAGCCCAATTGGCACACCAAGGAGCTGGCCAAACCCTTAAGAGGGGCACTGTGGTCTTTCCCTCTTTAAACATCAAAAGGGTCCAATAAATTTGCTAATATTTTTGTTTTTTCAATTGGATTAGTGGTTAGAGTCCTTGTCTGATTCGGATTCCTAGTTGGAATCCAATTTTCAAGTAGGTTTGCTTCTGGAAATTAGTTATTCATTTATGCAAGTAATTTTTTATTTAGGATATTTTTAGAAGACTCATTTCTAGTTTGTTTTTAAGTTGTTGAGTTGTAAAGAGAATCCCAATCCAAAGTGGATTCCCTAGTTTGAGTCCAATCAAGCTGAATAAAACAGCTTAAAACATGGTTGAACTCATAGAGTCCCTGAATGGGCCATCTATTACAGCTTCTATAAAAAAGTAAATGTAGGTAAGACATAAACACACCCCATGACTGGATTGTTTTCCAATCTTTTGAAGTGATCAGAAAACCTTGAAGTTAGGAACTGCTGGGTTGGTTCAAACCAGAAACTGGATTCAAGATTGAACCAAACTAACCCAAACTGTGGGAGATTTTATTTCGATTCTTTCTTCTGTTGGTATACTGCATTATAGATGCTAAAATGGTCATGGGTTTTTTTTTTTTTTGAAAATTAGTTGATCCATATTCTGCTGACAATGGAACGAAGACATTGCAACTACTACATGGTGAAGAGGTTGATGACGAAAGGTTTCAAGCTGATATTAAGAAAGCTATGCGACAAAGCCTTGGTAATTCCCCCCCCCCCAAAAAAAAAAAAAAAAAAAAAAAAATCATGTTATGCTATTCTTGTTTGATCTAGACTCTGTATGTGAGTTTTGTTGACCTTGTGTGCGAGGAATTAGTTCTTTTGGTGGCTGAGAGACTGCAACTTGATTCTTGTTCGGGTTGGATCTGTGCATCTCTGATTTACTGATGTGAACAAGGTTGATCCCCACTTGGCTGAACCCTAAAGTGGGCCCCTCTAGGGCTGGGCGCCCTCTAGGAGGGATATCTTGGTCACTTCAGCCCTAATTTAGTTGCTAGTTTATTTTTTCAGAATTTTATTTTTAATTCCAGCACTTGTCAATTAGAGTTTTAATTAAATAGAATGTAGCATGTGTCTAGAGTTTTAAGTTACTTAGAATTTTACATGGTTCAAGATCTTGAGCAAGATCTCGTTGCCCACCCCTTCCAAAAATTGAGATCTCAACCGAGTTGGCGAGATGTCAGTCTAGATATGGTCTTTTTTTTTAGCCAACTTAATGGCCCATTTTAGTGGGTTTTAGGGTTTAGGTTGGGCTCAAACTTGGTTGTTAGCGTAATTTAGGCCTTCTGAACACACTGGTGGGCTTGGGTTTGTGAGAAAACAACCCTATGTATGAATTTTAAGTTGTCCCTAAATGTGAATCCGAAATGTTGCAGGATTGGGGAATGCAAGGTTATACTACATGTAATATAAAACCATTAAGCCTTACAAATGAAATGTAAGTGTATCAAATACATCAAATAACTTGAATGTCATTAAAATTCCATCTATATGAGTATCACAATCTCAACTCTCGAGAACAGAATAATAAAATTATACAACCATTAGAAATTCTATATAAGTCATAACTCATAAGTTCATAAGACAAGCATATAATGATTGATCTTCCTTTGGTGTTGTAGATGTGCTAAGAGTAATTGCAAGTGAAAATCTAGCTAAAAATTCGGCAAAAATTGAGAGTTCCAGCGAGATATAGCGAGATCTCGAGCGAGATGTGGGAATCTCGCCCTTAATCTTGTCTCGCCTTCTTATAAAAGCGAGATATCTCACGAGATCTCAAACCATGGAATTTTATTTCAGCATGTGTCAATTAGGGTTCATCGGATCTTTAATTTTTATTTCAACGGTTGTGATTAATGTGGTGGGATCCTAATCTATAAAGAATCACACTTAGAATTAGGGTCTTTAGTTGACTATAAATAGCCTATTCTTTCCTTGTATTGATCAAGTCTGTTTTGAATAAAATTTGAGTCTTTGTGAGAAATTGGGTTGTGGTTCTCTTTGGGAGAGACATGGCGGTTTTACAGCTCTTAAAAATTCAAGTGCAGCAACCTTCCTCCAGCAGTATTTCAAGTAAGTTCAAGAAGCCCAGCCCCCTTTCCTCTCTTCTACCTCCATGGCAGCCCCTCCCTCTTACTTCCCTCCCATCGTGAGACCTAGGAAACCCCTCCCCTACTATCGCAGCACTCCCAGTCTCCCACTCCCATTCCCTGCAATTACAACAGCTCCCTTCTCCTCCCCTATTCCGTGCAACTACCTAGACCCCTCCCCCTTGCTGCCGCATCACAACAGCAGCATCCTCAGCCCCGGCAACTCCCCTATCAACTTCCCCTACCCCGTATGACCCTCCCCAGCCCTTTCCCCACCCTCCCCAAACCTTCTGGCAACCCCCACACCCTCCAATCTCTCTAGGATTCTTCTTTTCCTCCCTTCTCTGACTTGCGGCAACCAGAAAGCAGAAAAAATAACAGAAAAGAAGAAAAAGAAAGAGAGAAAGAAAGGAAAAAATAAAAGAGGAGAAAAGAAAAGAAAGGAAAATATCCAAGGAAGATTTCTCAAGATCAAGCCCATATTGATTATTCCCTAATTTTTCCTCATTTCGCAAATTATCCCATTCTATATAATTTTGTCAAATGCATACCCTACCCATAACCTCCACATTTAGATCCCCATATATATTTTTTGGATGAATAAAAAATGTATTAACCAGCAAGGAGAAACAAAAAGGGGGAGAGAAAGAGAGTGAGGGGGGGGGGGGGAACAAGCCATCAAGAGAGAGGCTGAAAAGAGGACTTAAGACCCTAGGTAACAACATTAAGCTTGTTCCTTAGGGTATCCATAACCGGGGATGGGGGTTAGACTGTAGCCTAGAAGAAACATAAAAATAGAGGGCTTTCCAAATCAAGTCAATAGAGTGAGATTTGGAAGTCCATCTCCTGAGGTTGTGCTCCCGCCACAGATGGTGGATGGATGCACTGAAGACCATCTTGCCAACCCGATCACAAATGGACGATCCAGAATAGAGTCTCAAAATCCAATGCTAGCCCTGAGTGAAACTGAAAGAGCGTCTTGAGCGGGGCCAAATGGAGGTTAAGGCTTTTCCCCAAAGGAGGCCAGAAAAGGGGTAGGTGCTCTAGGTCCTCTGAACCACTTCAACAGAGAATACAATTGGGGTTAACAGATATTCGATGGCTAGAAAGAAAGCTTTGGGTAGGGAGGCCGAGGTTGAGGGCTCTCCAGAGGGTAAAGGATGTGACCCTTAAACCAAACCGGGGGGTCCAAGGGGCAAGAGGAAAAGGGGGAGGGGAGCAGAGGAGGTTCCAGGTTGAGGAAATGCAGAAAGTTTTAGATGGAGATAGGGGCCAGATAGAAAGGTCATGGGGGGGGGGGTTGTTAGAGAGCGGGGGTAGGGAAGTCCAAACTTGAGCGAGACAAGGGTGGGGGACAGGGGGCCAAGAACCATCGTCAATGAACATGGAGGGTTGACCTAGGGATACCGGACTCATAAACTATACGAGGGCCTAGGAGGTTGAAAATAATACCTATTGGATGCTAAGGGTCATGCTAGAAAGAAGTGGAGGTACCAAAAGAAATTTGGATGGAGAAAGAGGAGAGAGCAAGAGGTCTGAGGGTGAGGAGCTTTCTCCAAACCTAGGAAGGGTTGGGGGGAGTCGGGATATTCCAGATGGAGTCAGATTTAAGAAGATAGGAATAGACCCAATTGATCCAAATAGAATTATGCTTTGAGGTTGTCTTTCGGATTAGCTTTAGGAGAGAGGCCAAATTGACATCCTGGATATGACGGATACCAAGACCACCCTCAGATTTGGGTCTGTAGATAACCGACCAACTAATGGGGTGGAGGAAGCAGGAGGATTCTTGGCCTTTCCAAAGAAATGTTGTTTTTGGCAGCAGACCAAAAAGACCCCCAAAACGCCCCCGAAAAAACAAAAAAAAAAAAAAAAAAAAAAAAAAAAAAAAAAAAAAAACGGAGTGGTAGAACAAGGATATTGGTTAAGAACAAGGACTAAATAGGCTCCAAAACAGCAGAAGCCAAAAAAAAAAAAAGGGGGGGACAAAAAAAAAAAAAAAAAAAAAAAACAAAAAAACCAAAAAACAACCCCCCCGCTCAGCGGTGGATCGTTGGACAAACCCAACCTACCTGATCAAACACAAGGGTTCTCCAAGAGGGGAATGCTAGCAAGCAATTTGATTTCATTCACAAGTTGCTTTTCACCCACAAAGTCTCTTTATATAGCATTCTAAAGAGACACAACACTAATAGTAACACCACCACAGCAACACCACCTACCTATCACTCACAACACCACAGTCAAAACAAAATGGAAACACCACCACTACACCCCACACAGCTCCTTTTATGACTTTCAAGCTAGCTTGGGAGTTCAAAATATGTGGGCTAGTCTTCTCCCACTAAGTAATCCAAGCCCATGAAACCATGGGCTCATTTTAACCCCTACATAGCAAGGGATGGTGGCTTTGGGAATGGAGAAGATATCACACTAGTAGAGGTAGGAGGATTGATCAGATGAGCACCACTCAACCAGCAAAGGAGATAAATTTTCCTTTCCAAAGTTGAAGCTATTTCTTGATATGGTCAAGCATGGGAGTACAATGGTGGTTAGTGAGCCTACTAGGGATAAGGGGGAGGCCTAAGTAAACCACCGGAAAGAACCAATGTTAAAGCCAATGAGGGATTGAGGGGAGGAACGAACTGACTCAGAGACCCCAACAAGGAAAAGGGAGGATTTGTCAAGATTGACATGAAGACCCGAGAGGGATTCGGAGAGAGAGAGAGGAAAGGATTGAAGAGCTGGAGGTGACATCAGCTTTGGAGAAGATCATAAGATAATCTGCAAAGGTTAGATGGGTGAGATTAAGGGATTTGCACTTAGATCCCCATATTTATTTAACAATATTATTCTTGCCATATATATTTGACACCTACTGCTGGAAGATTTTGGGCAAACCCTAAATTTGAGGGAATTCATCTTAGAAACCCTAACCCTAAAGTTGGATTCACATCATTTACTATACCCCTTTTGGGTAAGTCGTGCAAATATAATTGCAGGAACTTTAAAAGCGCTACCGTAATTTTTTGAAATTTATAGTCAGTCTTATTTGTTTGTAGTACGTGCCTACTTCTTTCCTTGTGTGTATAGCCTGCGAAAACCCTATCACTTATTCTGAACTATTGTTTTGAGACTAGAAGTTGATTTTAGACAACAACTTTACTCCCTGTTGATGTAGTCATTTTCTCTCTCAAGTTTCAATGTGATTAGGTTTGCTTTACTCTTTTTTTCTGGGTTAAATATTTCAATGTGATTAGGTTGGCTTATTAAATATTTGGGGTTGGCGTGTTGGATGCATGGGGAGAAATGTGGCCGATTTGGTGTTTGGTTAGTATCGACACGAAACCTAGTAGCGGAAACGAAATTACAAAATGTCGGCGATGTCGCCGAAATACGGTGATACTTGCTTATTGAGATGATGGGATCACTATTTACTTGCCTACGCTTGTATACTTGTGTTGTTGACTGTTGTACATGATATATTATATATACTTGACTACTTGTATTGTATTAAGATGCTTGGATCACTTTCTTTTTATTTCTTGCAATTTAACGAAGATATTTGATTGTTCTCTTGCATTATTTTTTTATTTACATTTGTTTAAATTCATGTTCCATACTTCCAATTTCGTTGCATACAGGTGGGCATGTGCTGGTCAAGATATCCACTTTACATTAGGTTTTAGGCAAAAATATCATCCCCATTGTATTTATTGGCCTCAACTTAGGCTAGCCACAAAAAACCAGCTCAAATACCCCCCTTGAAGTCTGAAAATGGGGGGGGGGGGCGAAATTTCAGCGAAATATCGGAATGAAAGATATTTGTGATGACAAATTCTAAATTGCCAAGGAACATCCAACCAAGGTGCGGAATTTCGATCCATGTCATCATTTCGCCACCCACCGAAACCCCAATATTTCGCTGAAATTTCGCCCCCCCCCATTTTCATACTTCGGGTACTAAGATGACTAGTGGCCATTAGTATTGTGGAACTCCTTAGAAGTTTGAAATAAGAGATGCAACTTTGAAGAACCGGAGAATATTTTAGCTCTCTTCTAGGTTTTATATTGGAGCTTGGGTACTAGGTCTTTAAATACATCTCTTCCTATATCACTTTTAAGACATTCAATTGATTTGTTACATGCAGAAACCCATGTAGGATACAAACTTAGTGCAATAGCAAACTCATGGCTGGATATGTGTGACCTAGCCTGGGATTTTGGGAACCCAGGCCAAGAATAAAGTGATCCAATCCTGGTTTCTGGTCCATAGGTGTATTTAAGAATTTATTTATTTCTCTGGGGTTATTGAAAATTTATTATTATCATTTTGTTATTTTTCAATAAGAATTTATTTATTTCTTTGGGGTTATTGTAATTTTATCATTATCATTTTGAAGAAAAAAAAAGGGAAAGAAAGAAAGAAAAGTTTTGAGTTCTATTTCAATTTCAGGACACAATCAGCAAGATTGTGGTCTCAGTTTGTGATCAGGCCAAAAACCCAAATGATATGGGTGAATTCCAATATCTGGGCCTAGTTGGTGTACTTATGTTCTTTGCGGGGCCTGGTTTTGGTGACACGCAACCAAATTAGGCTATGAAACTGCTGTACAACCTGTTTTAGGCCCTAAATGTTTTTAACGAACTCCCTCAAAATGGTACTTTGACACTGAACTCTGAACCTATGGTTGGTAAAGTGACATGGTCCATCAGTACTAAACACATAGTATTCAAGTTAGAAAAAGTGTAGGTAAGAATTAGGAATGGAAAATATTTTAAATTACAAACCGCTAGGTAGTGCGTTAACTCTAGGTTGCAGTCTCCACATAATGACATTTATTTTGTGCAGCAAATCAACAGCCAAATGTTGTTGTTTAGCAAGAAATTTAATGGATGCACACGAGATTGGGTAGTGCTACATAAAAAATTGAGCAAATGGAGAGTTTCTGGGAAGGCAGTGTCAAGACTCACTGAAGGCAGTGAAACTGGTCAAGAAATGGATTGAAATAATTCACCTTTTTTTGGATGAATAATCTGCGGTTTGATACAGTTTCACCTAGATGAAACTTAGTGTGTGAATTTTTTTAGGATTTCCAACAAATTTGGGCTGTTAAGAAGTGTCATATACTGCAGCTTTGTGTTGCATGCCTATAGAGTCATGCAATTTCATTTCGATAAAGGTCAAAACTAAAGCAGTTTGTGAGTGTTGGCTGAAATCTTGAACCATGCTTCCTCTGGATTCTTTGCGGCTATTCTAGTAATGGCTTTGTTCTATCTAGTATGGAAATTGTTCTTTGTATGGAGTGTGATGTACATTTCTGGTACCTAAATTTTAAAATGTTAGAATACTACTTTCTGTTAATAGGTTGAGAAAGGCGAGAGTTGATTTCTTATTTTGTGGAATAAAATTAACAAGAGATAAATTTTTACGCCCCCCTGCACAATAGCTTAATTACTATCTTATCCCCTATACTTTTTGAAATTACTAATCCAACATTAGACTTCGCCTGAAGTTACTGATGTCTTCCTGCTATTAAGCTCCGTTAGTTAACTGATGTCATGGCATCTTTATGTATTTCAAAAACCCTGAAAAACCTTTAGGTTTGTTATTATTTACGGATAATTACTGATGCCCCTTTGTACTATAGCTTAATTACTAATCGAACCCTGCTCTTTATGAAATTACTATTGGCCCCTCACTTCTAACGGTGTTTAAAAACTATTAAGGTTGTGTGTGCAATCTACATTTTGCCTTTCACTAGAATTAAGAAGCCAAAGATGTTATTCCATTCTTTTTATAAAACCATATGGAATACCAATTTTGCCCTTATATTCTAGTCATTTTGGATTTCAAAGAGTCAGATCCTTATGAGATGACGTCAACGGTAAATAAGTAATAACAAACCTCAAGGTTATTTTGGGGTCTCTGAAAAATACAAAGATGTCACTTCATCAATTAACTAAAGGAAGTCAATGGCAGGGTGACATTAGTAATTTGGGGCAAAGTCCAAGGTTGGATTAGTAATTCAAAAGAGTATAGGGGACGAGGTAGTAATTAAGCTTCGGTACGAGAGGGCATTGATAGTTCTAATGATAGGCTACTTGTTGATGCCTTGTTGACTCGGAAGGGGATTATGCTGGCCTCTCGTTGTAATCTATGTGGTAAAGCTTTAGAGGACATAGGACATCTCTTTCTTCATTGCTCATTTTCATGTGGATGTGGAGAAGCTTTTGCAGCAAAGTTTGGTTATAACTAGACAGTAAAAGTTTCGATTGTAGAGTCGTTCAAGGCTTGGAAACACCAGGCTTCATAGTCTCCTTTACGGACGATTTGGATTAATGGATGCTGTTTGTTTTTATACTTTCTTTGGATGGTTCGCAATAAAATCCGGTTTGAAAATTTAAATTTCAGGACTGATGAGGTGGTGAGTTTAATTTTTTCAGATTTAGTACAGTTTGGCTTTAAAATGGATGGGAGAAAAGTAACTCCTACCATTTTTTCGGATGCAAGAAGACTAGGCCTTAACTTCTCTCTGGGGCCCCCCCCCCACAAAAAAGGGGCGCCCCCCCCGCAGGATGGGTAAACCATGGACCGGTGTCGGCGATATTCGCCGACACACGGCGAATTTCGAGGTGCGCCGGGGGCGACACGAAACCCCCGGCGACACGAAAAGCAACGACGAACGCCGAAAACGGCGAACGCGAAAACGGCGAAATCGCCGACGGCGAGAAAGCGACACACGGACGGAGAGCGGCACACCCCCAAGGCGGGGAGAAAAGGGCGCAAGGGAGAACCGGAGAGCGGAACGGAACCGGACCAGCGGGACGGGCCCGGGGAGCCACGAGCACCGCGGAGCGGCAACGATCCGGCAGCCTTCGGATCTCGACAGCCGACCAACCATCAGCGGCGCGAAGCTCGCCGCAGCCCGGGAAGGAGCAAAGGAAAGAAGAGGCAGAAGGCAAACACAACACAAATAACCCACGCTGGTTCTCTCTTCACCTGCACCCACCGAGAAGACGAGTGCACGGAGAGAGAGAGGGGGGGGGAAGACGGCAAGCAAGCACGGGAGGGATGTGTAGATAGTAGTCTCCCGCGCACAAGGAGGGAGGGGGAGGGCGCATCAACTATTAAGAAGGAAATGAATAATTTTAAGGGAGAGAGTGAACGAGAAGGAGCAAGAGTATTTTAATTACAGAGGATTTGAGGCGATTTGGAAAGAGTCGGGCGACAGCGGACTGTCGCTGTGTGGGCGCCGCACGGCGCCGAGCGACATGTCGAACTTTGGGTAAAACTAAATATTGATGGGTCTTCTTTGGGCAATCCAAGAAGGTATGGCGGTGGAGGAGTATTTCGAGATGAAGTTGCTGCGGTGGTTTACAATTTCAGTATTTTTTTAGATGTTAAAACCAACTTTGAAGCTGATTTGGAAACTTTCATTCACGGATTGCATTGGGCAAGACATTTACAAATTACAAAGCTTTGGGTAGAAAGTGATTCAAAAGCTATGGTGACTTTAATACAGCAGAAGAAAATACCTTGGTATATCTTTCATATGTGGAGAGAGTTACAAGAATATTTGATGACTATAGATTGGAAGATTTCACATTGCTATCGTGACTAATACAGTGACAGATTTTTTGGCAAATTCGGCAGCTAGGACAATAACTTCTGATATAAACATTCCTTGGTCAGCTTCAATTCTTAATGAAGTTGATGTGGATGCCTCTAGACGTCTTAGATTTCGTTTTATGAGTTAGTGGTTTTCTAATTTGAGTAGGAACCAGTGAGGAAGGGTGTATTGGGGGCAATAGTTGTTGTGGATAAGGGATGTTGGTTCCTCATAAGGTATTATTTGATGTATTTTTAATATTTCTTCTTCGTTTAATGTAATGATCTTTTTAGCGAAAAAAAAGTTCTAATGAATGGCAAAATTGACATTACTTGTCCAACCTTGAAAACCTCTTAACACCGTTAAAAGTGAGGGAGGCAGTAGTAATTTCATAAAGATCAGGGTTTGAAGAGTAATTAAACTTTAGTACAAGGGCGCAATAATAATTATCCCAATTAACAAGTTATTCAAGTCGTTACTGAAAGACCTCCCATCCCCTGAAGACTTGGGGTGTTCCCTGGCTGGCTACTATTTAAAGTTGCCTTTTTTTCCTCCTTTTTTTTCGGGTAAGAACTTAAAGTTGTCATTCTGATCCATGTCCATTTTAGAATTAAAAAAATCTGTGCCTCTTATTTAATAGTAAGCCCTATATTAGTTTTAAGAGAATCATTCTGGCAATTTGTGCACCAGATTCAGCCTGAAGCTTTTATTCAGCAAGCCTTTTGAAAACTCCGCCAGTGTGTTCTGCACTGCCGGTCCCAAGCCCGGGTAAAGGAGGAGGGTTGCATCAGCATGAGACCATAAGCATAAGCTATTTTTAAATGTTACTCTGTGTAGCCAATTTCAAGCCATTACCAACTTCCTCCTCTCCTTGGACTTTGAAACATTTAAGTTATCAAGATGTGTTTCGTAAATTTCAGTACATTCAAGATTAATAATAGTAGTATTTTATGTTATGCCTGTGCATTTTTTTAATTCGAGTTGGTATGTCACATGACCATTTGGAGCAGGTTGTGACTTACAATTTGCACCGTCTCTTCCCTGTTCCATTAAACCAGTGGGGATGCTCCTCCCATGCCCCCCCCCTCTTTCTCTCTCCTCTCCCCAGGGGAAAAAGAATTTGGAAGCAGTATTAGCACATCCAACCAAATCTCTTATATATTTCAAGTCTATTTTCAGACACATTTCAAGCACATCAAAATATGCCATTGGATATAGAGCTAAAATCGTCTGTAAATTTTTCTCCAGAGGCAGATTCTTGTGGGGCTCTGTACAACGATTGCAGTGCCAGTGACAAAAATGAAGGAGATGTGTTTGGGACAGGGCTAAAAAATGAAGTTGGTGAATATAATTGCTTTTTGAATGTAATCATACAGGTACAAACTCCATGATTTTCTGCAAGCTAGCAATTTTAGCAAAACAAATCTGTCTGTTTTGACTTTTATTTGGTTCTATGGCCTGAAAGTATCTTTTTCCTTTGAAATGCAGTCTTTGTGGCATTTGAAACGATTCCGAGATGAATTCTTGAGTAGATCAACATCAAGTCATGTTCATGTTGGAGATCCTTGTGTTGTCTGTGCATTGTATGAAATTTTTACTGCCTTGAGCATTGCATCTGTAGATAAGCAAAGAGAAGCTGTTTCTCCTTCTTGTTTAAGGATTGCTCTAAGCAACTTGTATCCTGATAGTAACTTCTTCCAAGAGGTACATACACAAGACTGCCGTGTTTTATGTTTAACTCTTCTTTTATTTTGTATCTTCAGCAATTTCTTTAATTAAAATTGCAAATGGGATTTTGGATAGTTTTGGTAATTTATAACTTGGATAATTCTGATAAATCTGTGATTTATCACAGGCACAAATGAATGACGCATCTGAAGTATTGGCAGTAATCTTTGATTGCCTTCATCAGTCATTTACTTCTAGTACAAGTGTTTCAGACACTTATTCAGAAGGAAGCAGTTGCATGGGCTCTTGGGATTGTACTAGAAGCTCTTGTATAGCACATAATCTCTTTGGAATGGATATATTTGAACAAATGAACTGTCACAGCTGTGGTGTGGATTCTAGACATCTAAAGTATACCTCATTTTTTCATAATATCAATGCCAGTGCACTCCGAACAATGAAGGCATGTCTTATGTCAAAAAACTCTTTTTACAGCAGCAGTTTTGTTTTCTAGTATTGTACAGAAATTTTAAATTTGGGAAGGTATTAAGGTTTCACCAAATAGTCCTGCTAACGTGCCTTATGTGGCCAGGTTATGTGTTCGGATAGCTCATTTGAAGAGCTATTGAAGCTTGTAGAGAGGAATCACCAGCTAGCTTGTGACCCAGAGGTGGGGGGTTGTGGACAGCTCAACTATATTCATCATATTCTTTCAAGCCCACCTCATGTATTTACAACAGGTAATGCTCTATATAGTTGTCATTGTTCTATGTCATTACTTTATTTGGTGGAAAACCATAACTCATCCTAGCTTTCATTTTGCAGTTCTGGGCTGGCAGAATACTCGTGAGAATGCAGAAGACATATCTGCCACATTAGCGGCCCTTACAATGGAGATAGATATCGGTGTCTTATATCATGGATTGGATCCAGGGAACAGACATTGCCTTGTTTCAGTGGTATGCCGGAATTATTTTCTATCAATTCAAGCTTTATATTTCTTTTTGTGTTGTGTTACCTGTTGCAAAGATGCAAAAAAAAAAAAAAAAAAAACTGCAAGCGCACAGTGTCATCTTTGGCTACGGGGGTTGGTCTCAAGGAGATGAGTGATTAAATTGTCACTCTCAAAATGCGCAAAGTGAATCATTAGGGAAGTGTCTCTCAATTAATCTAAACTACCGGAAGGTGTAAAATTAATGAATGAATCTATCACTATGATGCAAGGAATTAAGAATAATGAAGTTGACAAAGATAAGTTTAAATTCAAGGAATCACTTGTAAAAGTTGTAATTAAGATTCACCACTTGGTTAAATAAAATCAATAATAACATGTGAAACCTGCACATATCATGGCATAGATCTATAATCTATTAGTGATGCGGAAAAAGAGCTAACATATCCTACGAGTAGTTAGCATTCAATCATACTAACTAGAAACTAAAAAATCATAAGCATGATGGTGTCACTATGTGTATGGTGACAATTACGCTTATGGTCCAATGGGATGACATGCATAATACGGCGGCCAGCTATTGTAAGTCCTTTGCAATTATGTCAATTAAAACATAGGCATGTTAATTCTTCTTCTCATTCTTTCCCCATGGCTTTATCCAATTCCAAGGGGATGAATATAGATAACCATGGTGGAAAGGGAATACAAATTAAAAAGAAAATATCCATGAAATAAGCTAAAATTAAAGAGAAGGAAGAATACAACATTACTCAAATTGCATAAAATCTTCAAGCTTTTGCACCCAAACCATAGACCAAGCTTCAAGTGCAGCCCAAGTTTCAATGCTTAATTAACAGTTTCTAGCAAAATGATAAAATCCTGTACCTAAACTTGTTGTCTAGAATAATAAAATTAACAAAATCCTTTAAACTTTTTCTGAAATAATAAAATAAATTAGAAAGGGATATGAAAGAGGAGGGAACTGAGTAAGAGAAGGAAAACACAATAGAGAGGCTAATCAGAGGAAGTGAGAAGTCCAAGCCAAAAGGGAGACAAACCTAAGCCTTATACGAAAAAAAATAAGGGAGGCTGTACGTGAATCTCATAGGAAGTGAAGATAAGATTTGTTAGTTATGGGGTGTGTGTGTGAGAGAGAGAGAAGTTAGATTGGAGAAGCAAGGTTATTAAAGCGGAAAAGCGATTGGGGCTCCGTCTTGGCGATTAGGCGACTAAGCTGCACTTAGGCGGCAATAAAGCAACCAAAGCGGTTTAGTCAATATTTTTAATATAACTACTTTTAAACTACTTTTTAATACAAATACTTTTTATAATAAACTAAAGTACTAAACAAACATTCAACAATCACATTCATAAAAATAAAAAAAAAAAAAATTCAAGAATCACAATTGTGAAAAATTATCCAAAAAAATATTAAAAACATAACTTCATCTCATCAAGCATCATAAGATTCATAACAATAATTATGTAGTATGTACTATATCAGTAATCAATGTGAAAAATGAAAATGAAAGTAGTAATTTTACATTCTTACTTCCCTCTATGATAGTGTGACGCCAAATAAGTGTCTTGTACTCTTGTGCATATATCAGTAATCAGAATTGATGTATCCATTTTTCCCTTTTTTTAACCAAACAGTGCCGACATGATAAATTAATAGATCTCATTATTCCGATTTCCAAGTCATTGTTTATTTAATGATTCATTGATTATCAATGTTGAATATGGGTCATGCTTCACATTCTGTTGCTGACAGGCACTTTGAGCCTCGGAGTTCATTTGCAAATTGGGCCTCGATTCCGAAATGGCTCACATATTTAAATTTATATATGACATTGTAGAATAAATTATGATTAAAAAAAAAAAAATAAAAATAATATGCATAAATTACAAAATGTAAAAAAAGCGGTTACTTTAGCATCTAGGCGGCAATATGGCGCAAAAGGCGGTAAAACGGTAGTGCCTAAGCAAAAAAACGGCAAGAAATCAGTCCATTAGTTAAGCGGTCACAATTTAAGCGGTTCAAAAACCTCTTTGCCGCGTAGGCAGACGCTTTGATAACCATGTGGAGAAGGAATAAAAAAAGAAGAGGAGAGTGGGGGTTCTTTGAATGAGGAAAACATAAAGGTGAGAAGGAGACAGAATAGAAAAGATATAAACAAAAAGACTTACCTTTATTCTAATTTGGCCAAAAATGGTCTTTTGGCTGTATCTCTCCATCTTGACTTTGGCTTGATTTGCTCCGAGAATTAAAGTAATGTTATTCAAATTGTGGATGAAATGAGACCAGTATCTAGTTATCCACTATGTTTTGGCAAACTCTTAATTAGTCAAAATTATGATCATGGCCTACACTCTTCTTTTCATGGTCCAGCCAATTTATATGGTAGAAAATTGGGTTTTTTGGACCAGATGCCTGGCTCTCTTTTTAATGCTTTCATACCCGTGATTGTTAGCTGGTCAGTCGAAGTGATCTGCAGGTGGCTTGATCTCCAATTGTCCTCATTCCTGTCAATATAGCATTTTTTCCACCAATTATCCTTTAAATTGTGTCTGCCTGGAAACCAATATTATATAGCCACATTTGTCTAAAATAATGAGTAAAACTAATAAATAAATGACTAATAAATGTATAACTTATGGTTTTGTTTTTACCCAAGAATACCATAACCTCCTTGTTGCATGTGTGTTACATACTTGATATGACTTTTTAGTTGCCCCTTTGACCTGTTCCCAATAGGTTTCCAATCAGGGGTATTAAACAGTTTCAAAACTAAAATCAAATACCATTATGTCATTATCAATGGAAGTAAAGTTGCCAGGAACATCTATTGAGCACATATATGAAATGACGCCATTACCCTTGTTGTAAGAAAACCCTTCGCAATAGGAAGAAAAGCAAGGTTACAAATTATTTGAGACGTTGAGGGTAAGAAGATAGCATGCGTTGTTCTGTCTAAACCTGACTATGGCACTTAACTATTCCCCCCCCTAAAAATTATCTCAAGCCTGGTGACTGAAATTTGAGTTGTAGCAGATGTGATCGTGTTTTTTCAATAGAAAACAGAAGGCAAAGCGCTCAAAGAACAAAGCAAAGAGAGTACGTAACAGGGGACGGGATAAAGGATAAAGAAGGATAAAGAATATAGGGGGAAGAAGGGGTAACCTGAGAAGAATACTCTTAAGAAGAAGAAGAGAGGTGGAGAGAGAGAGGGGAGCTACGAAAGTACAGAACCCAAGCTTTACTTCCTTTTTCTATTCCTTGCTCAATAAACTGACTGCAAGTGTTTAAACAATAAAGGAGACATACTTCAATACGGAAACAACTATAGTATGACTCATGGTAAAAACGGATCCTACTAGGACTCTTAGCAACTTAATACTAACGCACACTGATCCTAGATATCCTACCTGAATTAAAAATCTGATTACATAATCATCCCAATAAATAAATTAACAAAATCCTACATCATCTCTAAAAAATCTTACAGAAACAATTCCTACTTTTATCTCCTTGCAAGCTGGAGTTGGGGCCAACTAGATATGAATAATTATCCGCTAGGTTATGTTACTTTAGTGTGAAAAGTAACTTCTGGTTGTGCTGCATTAATATGAGTCTGATTCGAGTTGGTTCATTAAAGATCCTGGAGGAGTTGGCTCCTAGTTCATCTCCCATCAATCTAGGACTAACAAGACTGGCTTTGCTTGGTTAGACATAACAGCATTATTTTATAACCAGTGTTTCTGTTATTCCAGTCATCTTTTCAACTTCCAAAGTAGTCCATTGGCTTAAAAAAAAAAAATTAATTCTTGATGCATCCCTTCTACTCCTTGGTTTCCTAAAGGGTTCTACATTGTTTTTTGAAATTACAGAATTACCATTGCCATTATATTTGATCTGGGCGGACCCATACCATTCCCAAAGCATGGTTTTTATAACCTGGGTCACATTACTTGTAAGTCTTTTTTGACGTCTAGCAAGGGAAGAAATTTCTCTAATGTGTGGTAGAATTAAGCACACCCTTGAGTATGAGAACCTACTGATATTTTGGTGAGATCTTGGTAGTAGTATATCATGTATTTTTTTTTTTAGATTTTGAGATGAGATGACCTGCAAGTTTTCGATATCTCCATGAGACCTCAGAAAGATCTCCGAGTGTGTGTCTCGGAATTTTACAGTAATTTTTGTTTCCACCCAAATCTTATTTTGGTTTCAACAAGGGAAAAAAATACACCAACTCAGCAAGATCTTTCTCCAACTTGATTTTGTTCTCACCGAGTTGCCCACCAAAACCAAGTTTCCTAACGTTGCTTTTGATTGGTATGCTTCTAAACATACAAGCTGTTGGAGTTTTTAGGTAAATACCAGGCATTGTCTTGCAAAAGAAGAACTTAGGGATCACAATTTGGTTGTAATAGGTGCAATGTAGTTAGTTATTGGTCTTAACTCTAAGGTGGTTTGTAGTTGACATCACATCATAAGACTTATTTTGTTCCCTCTAGGTAAAAAACAGAAAACATTACTATGATGTAGAGAAGTCCAAGTAGTAGTACTCGTGATAGTATGATAGTAGCTTCTGTACTTTTTGTTTGAAGTTCTTTTAGTTTGTTCAATTGAACCAAGAAGTCTTTGTTTAACTGGTTCTATTGTGCTTCAGTTTAAGTTAGCATGTCATTGGCACAGGACTTCTTAGTGGATTACAGTTAGGAATCCCACACCTTTCTGTGATTTTACAAGGGAGGTTGTGTTATGTTTGCGTTTCTACTTTTGCTTTCCTATAATGGCGCCAGCCCTTTATATAGACTCCATTGCGAGCAGTAATAGACGGTTTATGTTATCAATTTTTTTCCTTGGCAATATTTAGCAAAGCTGCTGCTTCCTTCTCTCAGATGTGTGAGAGTTCTAGTTTGATCCTCAAAAACCCTCCATATTTTGGTTTAATGTTTAATAATTCAATCGATAGTTAAGCAAAACAAATTACCAAACTAACAAAATAGAATTCTAAAGATGAGAAAGGTCAGAATTTCAATTTCGTCAATTATCTCTCAATCAATTAATTCATTTGAATATACAATTTGCTCGATCTCTGTTGAAGCATAATTTCCTTAATTAAATCAAACTTGTGGTCTAGCATTGCAATCCCTAATTCACTCAAGCCAACCGTCTTTGGATCAACATGGATGTGGGTGCAAATAGTATTAAGGTCTATGGAACCCCGGCAAAGCCAAATGGGCCACCCGTTCGATGTTAAACGACCCAGTATGTACTATCAGAAATTTTTATGAATGCTTACCATGTGAATGCTCATTTTTGTGTTAGCAAATTCAGAGTTTCCACAAAATCCGTCAGTCATTTGGGACCCAGATCGATAGGTTGATGCCTTGAAACAATTAATTTGGGTAGGGTCGTATAGAGTTTAACTTATTCACATTTGTTGTGTTGATGTCAGTCATGCAATTGAAAAACTTAATATCATCCCAAAAACTAATAGACTCCTTGATGGTGAGAGGCCCTTGAGGTTCCTAATTAAAGCCTTCCCTTCAACTAGGCAAGTTGCTTTCTATTGAAGGACTGCAACACGATCATAGCAAGGTGTTCTCCTAGGAGAAATCTATCCAGCCCAATATGGCAATTAGATCATCATAATTTTTGAACTACCCCGTCCCTCCCATGGCTCCAGCATTGGATCCAATTTGCGGCCTGATATGACCACAAGGAAGAAATTTTGATCGAAACTTGAATTTCGACCCAAGAGAAGGCCAAAAATTTCAAGTTTCAACTGAAATTTCAGTCGAATCATTTGCTTTTTATGAAGTTTTGAACTTCAGTTTCGAGCCTTATATGGACTCAATGTTATGGATTCCTGTCTTCTATTTATTTCAAACATAATAAACACAATGGAACTACTAGTTTACCAAAAAAACCATTGAAAAATTACCATTCAAATATATAGTATATATAAGAAGAATCGAGAATGTTACAAAGTATAGGTTTGCCTAATACATCTCTCCCTCTTCCCTCTACACTCCATACCAAGCATAATACATGTCCCATTATGTATGCTCCATATAGTTGTTGACATACTACATCTCTATATGTGGCCTCATCCACATGCCTAAGATGTCCTAATAGCGGGAAGTTGGGAATCTCCGGATAATGAATTTATGCAATTACTGATGGAAGGGTTAGTGGTGGCTGTGGTATAGAGTGAAAAATCTGCTCAACAAACGAAGAACCACCCTGGTCATCGGTAGGGACAGGGACATCGTAAGCTCCATGATAAGGTCCCAGTGGCTGACTCCCTTAGGTAAGAGTGGGAGGGATGCCATTAGCTCCATGACTATAAGGTTCCACTGGGACTGACTTCATTAGGTGAGAGTGGGAGGGATGCCATTAGCTCCATGACTATAAGGTTCCACTGGTGGCTAACTCTTGAGTCTGATAGCTAGGAGGGACACCATAAGGTCCATAACTATAAAGTCCACAAGTCGACCGAATATAACCAACACTCTCCATAGTAGTATTCATATGACTGGGACTCTGCGGGTCTATGCCTTCCAAATCCTCTAGAGGTGAAATCTATAGGATCATTTATGATCATCGATCTTATAAAGCCCACCAAGCTCTTCGCATCAGCCGGACTGTAAAACTCATATGATGGCATGTCCTCCATGCCATATCCATGTTGTTTCCCCTTCCCCTTCTTCGAATATGTCGATGAAACATTTTGCCTTGAGGTGCAGCTCCACCATGGTCTGTATGCTCTGTCGCATTGTTGAACTGACTCTGATCTTTGAATCTTGGTGGTCGTCTTTCCCATCCCTGACTCACGTACTGCTAGTGGTGGTGGTCTGTCCGTAGGATCAGCTGAATCTTGTTCATAAGGTCCAACACCCTTATCATCAACACGCGCGCATCGCGGGGGATGCCTCAGTCGCATCATCATCAGTGTTAAACCAGACAATCAAATCCTCACTGTGGGTGGATGCACTGTGGTGTGACACGAAGGTACAGGCGGGAGCTACATGTGCACTCTGCTCTTTAATTTGTCTATTGGGATGACCTCCCTCCTCATCTAGCAAGGGCTCTCTATTGCCCTTAATCTAGTCAACTATTGGGTTATCATGATCATCCATCTCAAATATGTCGGCCAACTCGATCATGTTACTCTCTCAGTCTCTCTCCCCATCCCCTGTTGAAGGTGATCGTCCTTCAATCTCATATTATAGTGTAAGTAGACAAGGTCCTCTAGACGCTTCACACTCAATCGGTTGCGCCACTTTAAGAGGCTGAGGCTGAAGGTGCTCCAATTTCGCTCACAACCAATGGCGAAGCATGTCAGCGAGAGCATTTTGCATGCAATCATACTCAAGTGGGGTGAGTCACGGCTAAAGTGCAACTACCATTCAGCTGCAACAAACATAGACTCCAAGTCATTTCAATACTTTAAATAACTAACTGAAACTGAAAGATAGAATATAACAAATTAAATATAAAATGAATTTACTTTTTTTATTTTATGAATAACTAATATATTCAAAACAACAAGCAACACTACAGGAGAAGATTACGAAGTTGCTGAAATAAAAGGGGGGTTGGGAGCAAGAAGCTCAAGAGGGGGAGATGAGAGAGCGGCTAAGACCCCAGAAACTAACAATTAACCTATTTCTGGGGGTTGTTGGCAATAGGGGATGGGGGAAGGGAAAGCAATTTAGAAGATACATCAAAGTAGATGGCTTTCCAAATCAGGTCTAAGGATCGAGATTTGGGAGTCCATCTTCAAAGGTTGCGCTCCCACCAAATGTGATGGATAGTGGCACTAAAGACTAGCTTGCCTAAGCGATCGCAAATGAAGTGACCGGCAAAATTTCTTGAGATCTAAGACCAATTACGAACAAACCTGTTTGAGCATCTCGAGCAGGGCCAAATGGATGCAAGGGGAAGGGAGGAGGGGCAAGAAAAGAAAAGGTGGTTAATGTACCTTGAACCACTCTAGTAAGGGTGCAGCTAGGGTTGGCGGGGATATGGCGGCTGATGACGAAGGATTGGGTAGGGAGAGCATGGTTAAGAGCTCCCAAAAGGGTGAGGGTATGACGGGAAATGTGACCTTTGAACCAAACCAAATGGGATCAGGGGACTGGGGGATGAGGGGAGCGGAGAAGGTTCCACGCGGAGGAAGTAGTAAAGGATTTGGATGGCGAAGGGGACCAAATGGTGGTATCTCGGGATGGGTTAAGGACAGGGGGGAGTGCATTCCAAACATGTGTGAGACTGGGTGGGGGAGAGGGGACCAAGCCCCATGGGAGATGAAGATGTCAAAGGTGGTAGTCTTAGGGATGCGAGTCTCATAGACTGTGCGGGGACCAAGAAGGGCGAAGAGAACATCCAACGGATGCTCGGGGTCTAGCCAGAAAAGGGTGGAGGAATCAAACGAGACTTGGATAGAGATGGCGGAGAGAGCGCGGGGACGAAAGAGAAGAATCTCCGGAAAGAAGGATGAGGGAAGAAGGAAAAGAATGGAGAATGAAGAATAGAGGAGAGAAAAGTACGAGGTATCAAAGAAAGGGGCAAGGGAGATGGGAACGAAAGGAGAAAAGGAATGGCTTGAGGCAGCAGGGATAGGAGATGCTAAAGAAGGAATTGTAATTTGTGCATATATATATTTTTTAATCATAATTTATTCTACTATGCCGTATATAAATTTAAATATGGAGCCAGGAAGAGGCAATTGAAATGAAGAGGCCAAAGTGGGCAATAGAAGGAAGAGAGATATAACATTGATAATCAATGAATATTAAATAAACAAAGACTGGAAAGAAATAAGAGATCTATTGATTTATCATGTAAGTGGTTAAAAAAGGGAAAAATGGATACATCAACGATTCCAATTTGAATATTATTCATGTATATTTACAAAAAAGTCATGTTAAAAATAATTTGTGAAATAATACTAAACTATAATGAATAAGTATCATAATTGGATTCTGAATGTTTTATTTATTTTGTGAATGTGATGTTGAATGTTTGTTTAGTACTTTAGTTTATTATAAAAAGTATTTGTATAAAAGTAGTTTAAAAGTAGTTATATAAAAATATGACTAAAGCTGGTGCTATGGTAAATGGAGGTAAGAAGAGGAGCCCCAAGCTTTGGTTGTTTAATAAATGGTAGGAAAGCAACTCCAAATGAGCAAGGAGGGGCCAAGAAGAGAGGATGGAAGATGGAGGCCATCTAACTGGGAGGGAGGGCCCAAGAGATGGGATGAAGGAATCTGGAAACTTCTTGCCCTTTCCAGAGGAAAGCGCAAAAAAGGGACTCCATGGATTGGATAATGGATTTGGGGATAGAAAAGAAACCACTCCAATAAAGGTAAGAAGATTGAAGGACAGATTGAATAAGCACTACTCTACCAGCAAAGGATAAAAGCTTTCCTCAAGGGTGGATTCCCATCCGATATATTGATTTTACTTACCCTAAGGGGGATTCCCATCCCAAATGGAGAAAGACCAAAACTCTGGGATCCCAAATGCTCATATAATATATAAAGTGAAAAATAATAAGTAGGTTAATACTTAATAACTTAGTATAAAACTATGAATTGTGAATATCAAATTAAAATCTCACCTCCATAAAGATGATTGCTGTTGAGGATGGCCAACCTATCAACAATGGACAACACACAAATGCTCATCCAAGCATGTCTTTGTAATGGTACTTGGGGTTTAGATATATCTTGTGTAAGAAAAAGCAAAAATAAGAGGGAATAGTCAATAGTGTGCTAATATAATGAAAATTAATTTGATTATTAGACTTAACTACTCACCAACCTTATGTAGTGGATGCTACGACATAAACTCCTATCTATGTTGGATGATGTCAAGGATTTTCTTGTTGCCGGGAGAAGAGAGAGAAGATGATCATATAGCAACTCATATGTGTGGTATAGAGTAGGTCTTCGCTGCTGATGTGCCATCCTCAACACATGCTATATAGGCTCAAGCATTGTCACCACTATCTTCACATTACTCTAGAATTTGTCACCGAGTATGGTCAAGGTCCTTCAGGATGAAGAACTCTCGAGTTAAACCACTACTGATGCAAAATGCTTAAGCCCAATCTCCTCTTCTCAAAGCTCTGGAGTGCTATCCAATTGGTAGCAAATCTGGTTATGTTTGGCCTCACTAAGTCACACTAACTCTTGTCCTTCATCGTCTTTAGTGCATTGGTATAGTTATAGATGAAGATGCTAACTTGTCGGGCTTGGTCCACAATGTTCTTCACAAGCTTGACCTTTCCCATGTCCTTTTGCATTAGATCAATGCATTGAGCAACACACGGAGTCCAAAAGAGCCTATATTTGTCTAGATAAAAATGTCCACAATAGTAATGATTTACATAACCATCAATGCATCAATATAAAGTCATAAAGTGTATTTGTAATGTAATATGTATTTAAAATTAAAATTAGTACTACAATAGAAGTATGTTTTGATATCCGGTGTCTCCATCATCTTCAACCCAACTTTCTTATAGTTGGAGCCATTATCGATAAATTTGGATCACATCTCCACTCCAACCTCCTCACCATGCTAATAATTTGTAAATGTATTTATCCTCTTTCACGGATACACAGACGAGAAACACGCCCTCCCATCACAATTTAACATGAAATTGATGATGGAGACAGTGGGACCAGCCAACCACAACCATCAAGTCACTCCATAATGAGGCCACATGGGCTTTAATCCATTAAGGTATTCATTCAAGTCCTCTTTATGCTTAGGCAAAATACACATTACATATCTTATGTGTGGGGTGGGGCTTGACACCACCCCAAGATCTCCAATCAACGAGTAAGGGATGCGAATACTATGGACATAGCCCATTTGGAGAAAGTATCACCACTCTCCAAAGAAAGGCAATGTTTCAGCCCCAAATAGGGTGGATAAAGAAGAGTCTCAAGATGGATCGAGAGGGAAGTAAGGTTGGGGGGGGGAAGGAACTCCCCCTCACACGGGAGGGGGCTCAATCGGCTCTAGAGGACCCAAAGCTCTGACTATGACAATGGTATCATCATATACCCTCCTATGGGAATGAGTGGGCTCACACAACGAGGCTCCGGATGAAAATCCTACTCTCTTGGCTTGGAAGGTGTTAGTTAGCATCCTGGACTCCGCGGTCTCCTCTTTCTGTGAACCTGTGCTATCTTTTTCCTTTGCTCCCCCACTCAATAGAGGCCATTGCCTTGATCTCCGAGGGCACCTTTTCGCAGTACATCCCTACTTCCCCCAATAGATGCACCTTCAATCTAGTGGCCATCTCCTTATCGTTTGCAATATTGCATCACTTTTCTTCCTATCCGCTTTTAGTGGCTTCCCGTGTTGCCAGGTTATGTTTGACATCTTTCAAAGAGTGTATGATACAAGAAATACACAGTATGTACCTTAAAAAGCATTACAATAAGCTCAAAAAATTTACAAACATGCTTCTATAAATAATCTCCTATTTTTAAATATATAATATAAGTTAATTAGTATTTTTTTAAAATTTCTTAAGTAATTTTTGAAAATATTTTAATATTTTTCAAACATCTAAAATTAATAACTTGCAACAAAAAATCTGATTCAACACCATCACAGTATAATGAAGTGGTGGTGTCTCACTTTCATCAACTTGAAGCTCATATATGAATGTATACATGTGTATTTTTGGAGTACAAATATTTTAGAAAATAAATTTTAAATACAGAAAAATAAAAAGTAGCAATATGCAAAAATTAATTTTAACTTCATATAATCATGGATCAACACTCTAAACCTCATGATCTTCTCCAAAGCGGACCATAGCTCCATCTCCTCCATATTCACCTTCCTCTGGAGTCCAATCGGGTCTAAGGTCAACCTAGAAAATCTACTCTTCCTCTCGGGGTGTCGACCCTCGCACTCCAATCTCCTAAATCTCTTGGTTGAAGCTTGGAACCTATCGTATCTACCTTGGTCTTCTTATCGGTAGGCCTTGATCATGCTCTCATGGACCACATCATATGAGTCTCGACATTGGAAAAGCCGGCTTCTCTCCTTCGCTAGTAGGGTAGCACTCATTTGGTGCTTAATCCTCCTACCTTTATTTGGAAGCATCTTCCTATCCCCAAGTCTATCTCATTGGAATGGAATCTTCTTGGGGTTTTCCTCGGAAGGGTTAGGAAATATGTGATTCCTCCACCCATTAGTTGGTCCAACATCGCGGCCCAAATTGAAGGGGGGGAAGTGAATCCAAGAGGTCAATTCAGCGCTAAACTCATCTAGAAAATGTCTCTAAGCATGACTTTATCGGGTCAACGGGTCCACCTACTCCTCAAATGGATTTGAGCCATCCCCTCCAATCCCTCCAGACGGAGGAAGCTTCTCCTCAAAAGTGCTCTAAACCACCACCTGATTCTACGGGTGATCAGGCATCCGATGGGCATCTGGCTGGAACCTGTTGCTCCCCTCCCTCCCCCGGCCCCCTGGTGGTTAAAGAACATCTGCACCCCTACACTGAGAGAAAGCCCTCCTACTAGGCTTCCTAACGCAACCGAAACCTAAGCATCCTATGTTGGAATGGAGAGGACATGAGAGTTGCCTTAGTCTCTTGGAGGAAAGCCCTAGCCAGAAGACCCCACTCCATTGTCATTTGGGTTTGATCGTGACGGTCTTGGATTTTGAGTAACTTTTCAGGTACCTCTATTTGTGACCGAATCGGTAAGTTTGTCTTTGGTGCCATGGTTTCACCATTTGTGGTGGGAGCGTAATCTCAGGCACTTGACTTCCAAATCCTGCTCTCTTGACTCGATTTGGAATGCTATTTATTTTAATGTATCTTCTAGGGCTATTACCCCCACCCCCATCCCCCATCCCCCGGTAATTGATTCCCCTAGGAACAAACTCATTGTTGTCTCCTAGGGACTTAACTCCCAATTCATTACTCCTCCTTGACCCTTTGGCCTTTTTGTTGTTCGGTGTTTTGTTCTTTAATTTAGTTATTTATTCATTCAAAAAAAAAAAAAAGCCACTCTAGAATAAACATACTTTAATTTGAAAGCAATCTAAGTTGATTTCAGGCATAAACAAAACAAACATAAAAAATGGAAAACTTTGTTAACTCACCTTGTTTGATTCTCAAAAACCCAATAATAGAGGAGTAAGAGTGGAGTTGGAATGCAAATGAGTTGTTAAAATGAGGTAAAATGGGGGTAGAATCCAAAAGAAATCGGTTTAAGGTTCAAACTGGAGGGGCGCAATAACCTAGAAGCAAAAGTGCAGCACTTTGAATCAAATTTATACCACTAAAACCCTAGAAGCCAACACCCCCCCCCCCCCCCCCAAAAAAAAAAAAAAATAATAATAATAATATAATAACAGTTTGGAGATTAATTCTCTAGAACCCTTATAAAATTATTCTCTATTTCCTGTCCATCACGCTTCCATCATATTTTGACCACAGCTAGCCCCCATACAATCGTACACTGAATCCCATTCCATCCCCAATCGCCATCCTAAAGTATAGGATTGATCTCTTTGTCACTCCCAAAAACCTTCATTTTCAAGAAACACTTTCCACCTTGAGATTCAATCAATCTTGGATTGGGTTCCCCTTTCCCCCCTATTCATCCACTGGATCCAAGCCCTGATGCTTTGACAGGAACCCTAAAATCCCAATTTTCTATTTCTTGCAACAACCTAACACGATTTTTACCCAAATCAAGTTGGTTGTTTGAGATCCTGTCAGTTGGCCCTTAGCTATATCTAAGGCCACATTGTCCTAGAACATTGAGAATATACAAACACTCTTGATTATATGGAATCTTGAACCCTGCTTGGGTATAAACATGCATTCATCATGTTTTAGTGGGAAGAATTTAGAGGTCATAATGCGACCATATTTGGTGGACAAGGACATAGGAGACTATGACCGTTATGGATGGTGGACTTTGATCTGACTGTTAGGTTGCTCCATTCTGACCAAGTGGTCAAGGTTTCAAGTCTCTTGGAACAGTCTCTCTTTGAAGCAGGGGTTAGACTCTGTAGTTTATGCCCCCCAAAGAGCCCCCAGTGGCAGGACCCACGTTCAACGGGTTTGCCTAGTTTGTTGGTTTATTTTATTTACAACCCTAATTATAAGAAGAAAGCAAATGATACATGACTTAGGCTATTTGTATTTATCTAATCAAGGTTCTAGATCTTGGCTCTGAGGGTGGTTTTAACCCTCGCCAAAAGCAAAATTGCCAAGTTTCAACTAGATCTGTTCTTAATCTTGGCTCTGAGTCTTGTTTTAACCCTAGCCAAAAGCAAACTTGCCAAGTTTCAACTAGATCTGTCATTTTCTGGGCAAAAGTTGGTATTATTTGGTCAAAACTTTGAAAACAAGCGAAGATTGATTGAGATATCAGTTGCAGTTTCACAGAGATTTGGAACTATGATAGTACAAACTTAGTGTCAAAGCAAGGAGACATGGGAAGAGATAGATTGTTGCAGGACCCCATGTGTGAAAATTGGGTTAGTCCGCAAGTTAAGTTTAGATATGGAGAGCCTCACAGCAGGTGTATGAAATATCTCCCCATTACATAACTCAGGTTTTCTAAAAACATGTTTCAGGTCATCCTAGGCATCAACAGTATAAGCCCTGTCCAAGCCTAGCCAAACTTTGAGTAGATTGGGCTAATTAATCTTTAAGTAGCGCCAACCTGTTAACTGGCTTAGGCTTGGAAAACCTCAGACTGGCTCCCTGAGGTCGACTGGACCGGGGCTGCAACTTTGACCTGGTTTGGGTTGATACTAACAAAGCACAAGCAGCAACCTTAGGTGCTACTGCGTTATCTTTACATTTTACTTCAATGTAGAACCTGGTTGTGGGTGTAATATTTCTGAAAGAGCGACAGTTAGCTGATTCTTTTGGTTTCTGATCTCTCCTTGCAATTTGTAGGTTTGCTATTATGGGCAACATTACCACTGCTTTGCCTACAGTCATGAACAAGATAGGTGGATGATGTATGATGACAAAACTGTAAAGGTATTATTCACCAAGTTATCACGTTTCATTCCATTACTACTCCTTTTGCTGCTTTAGCTGATCAATTTGATTCATCTAGGTGATTGGTGACTGGAATGAAGTTCTGAGCATGTGTGAAAGAGGGCGCTTGCAACCCCAGGTTCTTTTCTTTGAAGCTGTAAATTAGTTTTTTTACTTGGTAATTCTATGGGCAACTACTTAAAGGAGGATATTTTTGAGGTGGGGGGGGAGTTGAGGATGGTTGCTCCTAGTGTAGTTTGCCCTGCGTTCGTCTGTTCAAGCTGTCCATAGTGGCGCATAAAGCTGTATTAATCCTGCAATTCGGGAAGCTGAGGGTTTTAGGACTACAATTTGTGAAGCGATCCAAGTTTTGAAGAGGGGGCAAGATTTTGTTAGGCTGACTTGCTCTGTTGGAGAAATACTGTGTATATACTACATAAAGAGCTATTGCTTCACGCTGAGGGAGGAAATTTTGACTCAAGTTTCATAGTAAAGTTGCAGATTTTGGGTTCTTTTGGTTTCTTGTTATTTTCCAATTTCCAATAAGGAGGCTTGATAGTTTGATCAAGGAAAACCAGAAACAACAAGTGTTGCAGTTCATAGACGCAATGGAAGAGTTCATCAAGCTAACTTTGTTGCAAGGATACAGTTGGGAAGCCAATAGCGTAGTTACATAGAGAGAAAATGAGTTGAGAGGGGTCTAAATTTTCTCTGGGATTATTTTTGTACTGCGAGACATAAGGAGGTCCTGTGCATACAAAAGATGATGGCCCATCGGTTCCCAATATTTTGTAGCATTCACTGATTACATTTACATAGCTTTAATGGAGCAAATGAAAGGTGGGAAAGTTCTATATGCTCTTTTTGTCATTTTACTTTTATCCCTCTCTTTCTTTTAGCCTATAAACTGTTGCTCTGTATTTACCAGCTTCATGATTGATTTTTCTGCTTCTCTGTTATCTTGAAGTATGAGGTTTTACAATAAGAGAGCGCAACAAATCTTTGTAGTTTTATCTTTCAGTCTGTATAGATTTCTTTAGCACAGTTGTCGTTCTTAATTATGATCTGAAATGTACAAGATAATTAGGGTTTCCAGCAAGCATACTATGGCTGTATATCTAATTGATGAACGCCTACGTCCAGTTTTACCCATAGGCCACAGGTAGTAAATATGCATATTTGTAGCCGTATTAATATGTGTATCCGAATGTATAATTGAAAAATCGATCTTTTTTCGTACATTAAGCGTGCACTTAATGCTGTGTCTAACATTTTAACTTCTAAAGTAGTCATAGAAACCCGCAAAGAGTATGAAAAACTATGAATTCCTATTACTTTGTATTCATGAAACCCTCATTCAGGCATTCGATTCATTCTCATTGTTTTTCTTTTTCTATTTTTTCTTCGTTAATAATTTATAACACTCAAAATCTATAACTTGTTCATCGTCAATGGTCACCTTCTTTGTTTAGTAACATACTTCCTCTTTCATAAACTATTTATGTAGTATTTTGAATTTTCAGTGTATATCATAAACACATTTTTCATGGTCTTTTTTTAATGTTTACATAATGAGAATCATTCTAACAAAAAGAATTCAAAGTGTCAAGATAAATTAGAATGTATTAAAAAATGGAGATCAGATTTATCCACCTAAATAGCATTTGAACAACCATACATTACATGTCTTCTAAGCATGTTTTGACTTGCTGATGTTATTCTCGAAAGCAGCAATTTCTATTGCAATAGAAGAGCTAACTCAATGGACTGAGCAATGTCAATGAAAAATTAGACTTGAAATAGATGACTGTTTTTCTTTTCTGTATTTTTTTAAATAATTGTTATCTTCAGAAATATCTAGCTACCTTTTCTAAGTAAAAAAGTTAGAATAAAAGAAAATTTACCCAAAAAAAAAAAGTTAGAATAAAAGATGAGTTACACTCTCATGGTATTGATACTCCAATCTACAATGATACTTTGACTCATCTACTCATTATTTCCGATACTCCTTTCCCATATGATTCTGAGACAAAAACACGTGTCATTATGTAACATTTCCTTTTTGCTTTAAACAATGTTTTTTTTGTTTTAATGAATTATGTGACAAATGAGTTTTATATATTGTCATTCTAAACTTAGATGTAGCTATACATAAGAATGAAAAAATGGTTTCAAATTAGGTTTTTTGTTTACAGAGGTATAAAAAATTTGAACTAATTGTAAAAAATCAATTTGCTAGTGATTTTTATAAACAAAGCCCCTTACTCCTCCGTATTTTTTCTTTCGTATTTATTCAGATCAGTTCGTATTAAAATACTTATTATACACATAAAGTATAATTGACGTACACAACTTATTTGGGTGAATTGTTGAAAACGTAATAATTACCATTTAGGCTGATTAATTGCCAAAACCCTAACCCCCCAAGGAAAGGAAAAAAAAAACCCTACAACTTCCAGATGATAGTTTAAGGGGTCGTGAACGTACTAGTTATTTAAATGATGATCTTCAAGTAGTTTGATCAACCAAGCGAAGATTGAGACAACAAAAATCCTTATCAAGGGAGAGCTGCTGTGGAAATTTTCCATAGCGGTTAAAAATAAAACCTGACTAAAGGACATCTTTTCATTTCACGATTTTCTTGACACATTAATCAAGGAGTTTTTTCTTCTTTTCTTTGGGTGAAGATGTTGAGTGTTTGGAGTTGAACTTCTGGTCAATAGCAAGCTAAAAACCTGGGACGACAATATCTATATCTTTTTTCTGATGGCCTCAGATGAAAACCATTACATTCTTCGTCCAAACTAAAGGAACCTTTTTGTTTTCTGGTAAGCAAACTGAAACTGAAATCCTTTTAACATACATAAAAGACCAAATTTTACATTGGACATTAATTATAAGGCCTAATAATCATGTCTTCCCACGTTCAGTCTTAAGGGTTTGGTGAAGACTGGTGAAACAACCATCTGCCACAACTGAAAGAGGCCTTCACTGCCTTGAGACACAGAAACTGAATGAATTAATTGAATATGCTTTCTCTCTTTTTGTACACGGATGATCACGCCGAAGGATTGCTCATGCAACAGTTGGGTTCATCGGCTTTCCAAATTCCCTTGCAGCTGATACAAAAGAACAAATGCTTTAAGTAAACAACAAGTGCAATCAAAGTAGCCAAATAAGCATAGATTACAGGAGGTTACAAATCCTCTAAATAATCAACTGTCACCACTCTATTTTTAATCAGGCAAGCTAATCCAAGTAAAAGCTCTTTTACGCTAGTTCGATGTTACAAAATGATTGCTTGCTTGCATCCATGGCAAAAGGATGGATGGTCACACTACAATCCTGCGAGCTTCATTTGCTAATCATAATTTTCCCACATTTATATCTCTACATTACAACCAATGCGAAGAAGTTTGTTTTCCGATATTATTCTTATACGCAAGCACTTCCCTTAGGGCTCAACGTTTTGTGCCAGCAATGGTTTTGAGCCCCATTGTGGTCCCTATAACTAGGGTTCTATCCTTTTTACTTGGGATTACATTCCATAGGCTTCTCTTTAGGTAAATGTTTCATAGGTTTCAAGCAACTCCAAATCACATATTGGGTGAGATTAGACTGTGTGTAGACCTGACGTAATTTCAAGCTTGCTACATTAATACAGGACATAAACTAGTTACACCAAGAGAAAATAATTAAATCCATATGTAAGATACAAGGAGTAATGACTGAAACAACAGATCCCATGAAATCAAAAACACCAGTAATTTTCAAACCATCATTAGTGTTTTCAGTCTCTCATCTCACTTCCCTCATCTAAGCAAATCTTCTGACCCATTCTATTCTGGTTAGTTTTCTATCAATGCAACAACTAGCATGTCTTGGTTACATGATTCTTGCTGCTGTCAGTTGTCCCCCATTTCTTGTCATTCCAGAGATAAAACCAGAATTGCAGTCTCTCTCTGTGTGTGCTGTTTCCCTACAAAAGGTGGACTCATACATGCTGTCTTGGTCTATTCTTGCTGCTTGCAAGGTGCTTTTCACATTCTCTCTCTTCCTCCCCCCCCCCCCTCAACGGTTTGAATGCTAATGGACCTTCCTATGACACACATACTCAAAGAACTTCTAAACAGATTATTGATTTATCGATTCTCCTTCGTTATTTTCAATTCATTAAAACAATTTACACAAACAATGCATAACATAGTTTTCATTGTTGAACAGTGGACTAATCCTACCAGTTTTAAAATGATTTGACTTCAAAGAAACACTAACATAAACCAAATGACAGCAGACTCAATTCTCTCTCCTTCGATCATTCTTAGGTTGTGTTATTGCTCACACATATACATATACTTACTAGATTGTTCAATTTCCTGTAGATTCTACAAAGGAAATTAGAGAGAATATAAATCTCTCAGAATTCTAAATTACTAGAGGCTGTAAGACCGACTACCAACTAGTATTAACTATATAAAATACCATTCTGAGAAAATATTTAATGATACCAAACAGGGGAAAACTAGCTGTGACCAACAGATAATGATAAATAAAGCTACTGGGAGCTTTTGCAGCTACAAAGTACTGAAGCTTGGACAAAGTAGAAAATTTTAACAGGAAAAAAGATTTCAATCATTTACTCCAAGAACAATAAAATAGTGCTCTGCAGGGAATTTGCAGAGACTCTGTTCCAAGCTCTCTCTTATTGTACTTAAACCTCTTTTAGATTCCCCAAGCAATAGAGTTGTTACATGGGGCCTTATTCTTCTTTGTTGAATCCTCCTAGGCATATCTAGGCTATCTTGAATTCCCCTCTGGGGCCCTCCCCCTGTATTTCTCCCATTTGGGCTGTTTACCATATACGCTAATTCACCCAAAACAAAAATAACAAAAACCAATAACCATCCATCATAGGTATAAAAAAGGGTTCTGAATTGATAACAAAAACCAACCACCATCCATGAAAGGTAGAAAAAGGGTGCCAAACTGAATTGATATGTACTGAAGAGGGAGAGACTCACCTTTTGAGGAGGCTGGAACAACCACCACATGCATAGTGGTGTTATTGGGAGGAAGATGCAAACGAAGGGGGTAAAGTTTGCCATTCAAGATATTGCGAGAACATACAGTGATACCTTGAAGCCCAGTCTCTTCCTCCAATTTCTGGGTCAATTCATCCACATTACCCCCCTTGAAAATGAAACTGGGACCCTCGATTGCATCTCTTACATCACCATTATCATCGGCAACATTATAATAGATTGTTCGGCCATCAGGTTTGGGCGGCGAACAGACATAAGAATCATCAAGCGACTGCAACGTGAAATTGAGATTAAAAAAAAAGCAAAAATTAGAAACATCTAAAGGAAAGATCTGAATCTGAAATTTCAATTTTGGTTTTGAAAACCCCAAATACAAACCTCCTGCTTTGATAATTTAGGAGGTGCGGGTTCAGATTCTTGTCTGGTAGCAACTTGTTTAGGAGGAGGAGGAGTTGATTCAACCCTAATCTGAACAGTATCGACATCCCAGAGCACCCAATCCTGAGTAGAAGTTCTATGTGGAATATCATGGGTGATCGAGTTCCGCCATGGAGGAAGCCCTCCATTGGCTCTCAAGTAGTTACCGTAACGAGTCTTGAGCCTGACCTGTTGTCCTTCTCTGATGGGTTCCCATTCTACAGAAGAATCCAATCTCCTGGGCATAGTTTGAAGAACTTTCCGACCAGTCATTCCGAGAAGGAACGGAACATTGGAAGCAGTTAGGTATTTGTTGTAACGGCTCTTGAGACGAATAACGTTGGCTCCTTCGACGAACTCCACAGTCCATCTAGCCCTCTGAGAAGATCCATTTCGTTCTTGACACACACCTTCTTCGTCTTCCTCTGCAAGTAAATACTTGTCATGGTGACTCCTCAGCCGCACGGCTTGGGCATTGCGGAAGAGTTCCATTCCACTCTGCAATCAAAAGATTATTAAATTCCAAAACAGATCTCTCAGAATGATTCAGAACCCAGCTTCATATACCAAATTGCGAACAAAGGCAAGTGGGCAAGGTGGAGATACAATTAAAAATTCCCGAATCAGTACCAAATGTGAAAACAAACTACTAAGGCTGTTTTTACACTCAACAGACACGATTTGCCACCGTTTCAGGACAAAAATGAGGGTTGGGATGAACCGATCGTCTACCGACCCTGCCCTGCTCTCCCTTGAACCCTGTTTTCCTTTTCGTTGTCTTTTGTAATGAAAAAATGTGACCTTGTGGGTCTCAGGGTGAAACCCAAGCCGGCATGACCTCAATACGCGCTTTTAACTGCAGATATTATCAGCAGAGAAACACGTGAAAGGCTTAATGTAAAAGCTTTGAAAAGCTCCAAGACGTGGATTAGTTGGAATTGCGTGTGTGAGTTGGCTTAAAGATCAGGAGAGAGATTTGACAAAGTCTCCACCTCACAGACGTGTTCTCCTATAATTACCCTTTTGTTTACTAATTTGAATAATCTGATTGGATTTTGGCTCTGTCCATGATCCCATCTTGGAAATCTCCCCCTGGTAGTGCTGGGGTTTAACACCCAGATGACAATGAAGATGGAAAACAGAGGATGGGGAAGTTAATTTCGAGGCACTAACAAAAATGTAATTCTAACCCAAGAACAAATCAGCTAAATTTGTACAGTTAAAGAAACCAAATGGGAGAAAAGAGAAGGAAACCAAACCTGGAGAGCGAAAAATTCATGGTGGTGGGAGTCGTCCTTTCCCGAATCAGAGGCAATTGAAGAAGACCTGGGAGACTTGGGAGACTTGGGAAATGAGAACTTTGAGGATTTGGCCAATGCCGAAAATGAAAATTTCTTGGATTTGCTCAACGCCGTCGACGATGGTGAATTGGGTTCAGAGCCCACGAGATCATCCGACATAGAAGACAAGCACGACGCCTGGGATTGGTAATCAGCTATGGATTCATCGGTTTCAGGGTTATCCACCAATTCCACAAACCATGATACCCATTCCTGTGTAGTTGTGGTCTGTGGATTGTCGTGTGTTACTGTATTTCTCCAAGGAGGTGGACCTCCATTTGCCTTCAAGTATGTGCCATCACAGGACCTGAGCTTCACCTGAATCCCATCTCTCTGGGGTTCCCACTGTACAGATTTTTCAGACTTGGAAGACAGAGATTGAATCACACGCTTCCCTGACATACCCAGAAGGAAGGGTTCTTCAGAAGCTGTGAGATAGCGGCCATGGCAACTCTTGAATCGCAGAAAATGGCTTGACCCTTCCACGAACTCCACCGTCCACCTTGCTCTGCTGGAATTCAGGTTCCGGCTCTGCCTAACTGTTTCTCCATCCTCATCGGCGAGAAGATACTTATCCAGATGACTTCGAAGTAGAACAGCTTTGCCTTTCTCAAAGAACTCCATCTCTCCAAAAACACAATCTTCTTTAGATTTCTCAACTCTCAATGTTCTAGACTTCCTTAATGATCGAAATGAAATGGGTGGTAACAGAAGATAAGTATTAATGGAAGAAGGGGGTTTGGGGAATAAATAAGGCCTTCACAGTCTTGGAAGAAACGGGTCCGTTTTGGAATTCATAGAAGTAACAGCAAATAAGGAACCTTCCTGCTCCAATCCCCGCTAGGAAGGACCAACAGTGGACATTTCTTTGAAGATTACTGCAATTCTGCAACGCTGCTTAGAAGGAATCAAAGGTGGACTCCTCTTTTAAACCTATTGGAGTCAGAACTCAGAAGATCTCCACACGCTTTTCGATCATGGGTCCAACTACTATGGATAAGTTTTATATCGTTTCTCCTGTCAGTGAGACAGACTTTGCGTTGAATATTCGTGCATTACATGTCAGACATTCAATAAATATGAAACAGAGAGAATCTACTGTGATTATTAACAGCTAGTATAAGGAAGTGTTTTTTGTTGAACTGAATCAGTCATAGTGGCTATGGAATCTGTTTAGAAGATATTTTGTGAAGAACCATGAATAATTTTAATATGCTTTCAATCATCAAGTAAAAAAAAAAACCATGAATAATGTCAATGGTTTAGTGAAAATTTTCCTTTTTCTATTTGTTCGGTTCTTCTGAGACGCATGGATCATGTTCAACGTTTCAAAAAATTACTGCATCAATCAAGCATATGAAAAGAATCCATCTTATTCTTCCTAATTAACTCTACTTTGAAGAGGTTCTACAGAGTTGAGCATACATGGCAGAGGGTTTCTATAGTTTTTGCTTCAGGATTACATTTGTGACATTTGGCAAGATGATTTGGAGGGAGAGGTTCGAAAACAGCCTTTCAAATGAAACCGTCTTAATGTTTTCTTCAATTGATGCTGCAAGAGACAAAACAAGCAAATTTTGTTCATATGACAATATATTGGTTTGTCATCGGATATGGTTATCCCAAACACAAATATGAAATCATTCTTCTTTATGATTTGAGTGTCTCATACATCATTCTTCTTAGTCTTCTTCTTTCTTTTCTTGAAAGTTTTTTTTACCAAAAAATACTATACTTTGTTGTATTGTAAATTTCACTTTAAAAAAAAAAAAAAAAAACCTAAAAATACCATTGTATTATATAAAAGAGGAATCCAATGTCAAAAATTTTCACACAAGCAAAGTTGAGTAGGTATTTATATTATATGTTAGTGACTAAGAGCCTAGGAGCTACTCGGTTTTAAGCCTGACTTTGATTCTCTACGTTTTTTTTTTCTTTTTCAAACAATAAAATAAAGAGAAAATAAATAGTTTGTGATTTTTATTTATTTATTTATAGGAACTGTGAAACCCTTTGGAATTGACTCATTGATAGAAGATATGCTTTAGCATATCCCATATTTGAGAAACCAATGTATAATATTCAAAAACCCCACACATAATGGTATTAAGCAAAATATCTCATTGGCATAATTTATATTTATGTTTATGACCTATATATGCATAATTTATTATGATAACAAGTTATGTTTGATAAACAGTTTTCCTTTTAGTTAGTACTACACATAATATATTATATAATAAGAAATATGTATGAAACTATTAAATTAGTATTTTGGATTGATTTCAGTTTACCTTGTAATATATATACTAGTAAGAATTGCACATGCAAATGCACGTGACCATATATGTAGGGAATGAAGGGAAATGTTTTGAAATCAATTTTTAGTTGTATTATATCATCTTTATATTGATACTTGGATTTGTATACAGAGAGACATTTTTACTTCCTTCAATGCTAATTTTAGTTGAGACACATCCTTAGTTTAGGGGTGTCAACCTAGTGTTTTTGGAGCTAGTGTCCAGGCATGAGTAAGCATTCGAATCTAGAAGGTGACAATACCTCCCCAACCCAGAACCAGTGCCCATTTAAAGAAAGAGTAACGGTTTCAATGATCTACAAGCTTTCGGTTTAGTGCCTTGGTCTTAGCAGGTTCGGGTTGACTAATCCGGTTTGGAAATGAAACGGTGAAAATGAAATTTGAAACCTTGATGCCTGATTTCACAAAAGCGAAAATGTTAAAGACTGAAAGTGAGGCTCAGAACTGGGAAACAATGTTAACGATTAAGATTAAGACTTAAGAGTTAAGAGTTATCAATTAAGACTTTTAAATTTTAAAATAATAAAACTAAATGAAATTTGAAAATTAAAAAGTTAACGATTAAGTCATTAAGACTTAAGAGTTAAGAGTTATCAATTAAGACTTTTAAATTTTAAAATAATAAAACTAAATGAAATTTGAAAATTAAAAAGTTAAAACTTAAAACTTAAGCAACTCTCAACTACTCAAACTCAAGTCTCAACGTCTCAAACACTGAAATTCATGGATCATTAATTACATTTAAACAATTCCAAACAAAATTTAATTACATTTAATATTTTATTTTTATTTATGTAAAGACTAACGAGGTCTGACCATGTCATTTTAAGCCGGCTAAATGACCACGAAACGCCTTCGGGCTGAGGGACCCATAAGACCAATTACGGCCCATTAAAGATCGGTTCGGGCCGGTTCGGGCTATAACAGGCTGGTTCGGTCTGGTTTAAACGGTTTGGGTTGAAAATTGACACCCCTATCCTTAGTTCCAAATTTGGAACCTTAACCTAGCTGTTTCATTGAAGCAAAATGATCCAAGCAATGAAAACTTAAGTAAGCATTCAGAATCTGGAAGATGACAATACATAAGAAACAATGAATTAGTGAAGATTTAAAGAGAAGAAGTTAACATTTACAGTGAAATCTACAAGAACTTTCTTGCTAATGCCTTGCTCTAAGCTAAGCTACTTTTTTTACGACATTCATCTTTGGTGACCCGTTAGAGAAACCCTTATCACCAAAAAGTCATTCACTTCGTTATTCTCAAAAATGAGAGCGTGGTAGAAATGAGAGTGAGCTCATGTAGTAGTGAATGGATGGGGGAATGAAAGATATGTGTTATTGAGCACTCACTTAAATAAAACAATTTGATCATAAGGTTTTTACAATATTTCAAATAATTAATAAAATGCTCTAAATTTCCAACCAAACATTTCCTACCAGAAAATTAGGCGAAGATGAAAGATCATGCTAAACTAATAAAAACAAAACTATTCAAACTAGATAGACTAAAAAAATAAATAAAAAATAATTAAATTGGTAGACCTCAAGAAAATGAGTCATAAAATGCAATATGATCAACTCCTAATGATATAGAATTGTAAAGCACTGCTTTTACAATCAAAATGTGTGACTAACGGTTTTAAATACGAATTAAGTAAATAAACAACTACAAATCTTATAAATATCACACGAACAAATAAAGCCTAAATGACAATATTCGTTTGTTATTTGACATTAATAAAGATATCATATATTGACATCGATCTAAAGTTGAAAATTAAGATATTAAATAAATCAGAGAAGATATAATATCTTTCAGTGAAGAACTACATGGATTTAAAACTCTAAAAGGAAAATGTGACTTACTAATAAGTAGTCGAGTCATTCTTTAAAACAATCCACCAATTTAATTGAAAAACCTAAAATTAAATTATTGGATGGAAAGAACAGTTTCGTTTTCTTATAGCCCTCATAGGTACTATAGTTCTTCTGATCGTCGTTCTCTCTCCTTTTGTTTATATACTCAACGCTTCCTCTTTGGGTTCGTGGCATGCATAGAATACAACATTTTTCCTTGAATGCACATGGTGAACAATGGACACCGATAAATTTCTATGTAATGGATGAACGGCAAGTAAAATATAAGCAACTATACATAAGAAACAATGAACCAGTGAAGATTGAAGAATAAGTGAACTTGTGCACCGAAATCTTTAAGAATGCCATCATTGTTGTGTTCTAAGTAGAGTTGCTTCTCTAGCAATCCATTAGAGAAACCCTCATCTATGGTGGTGTATGGGTAGGAAACGAAAGAGATTTTTTTAAAGTAAAACCAAACAAAAGAGGTGATATCTAATTTGATCAAGGTATCATAATTTTTGAAAATCTAATTTATTTCCACATTATTTTTATTTATTTAATTAAAGTTTGACAAAGATTAATGAAATATTATGGATTACAACAGATACATGCCTAATGGTTTCACACCACATCGATAACAAATATTATCTTCATTCCTTGGAAAGTTATATTGAGAATCCTTATTATTATCTTATTTATTTCCATCAAATGATGGTAATTATTCCATCTTTTGTCTCGTCCTCTTCTACAGTCATGACCATAATTATAATTTT